>NC_041384.1:453370463-453400933 GCF_002162155.2 Triticum dicoccoides
GCCCCCGACACCGCCTCCGGCCGCCGCTGACGCCGCGTACCTCGCCGCCGCCGACATGGATGCCGGCGGTGCTGGGTAGCCGCGCTCCTCCCCCGCCTCCCTCTGCTCGGCTCCATCCCGGCCACTCCACTATTGCAATCGATCCACCGCTGCACGCCACTTGAGCCATCGTCACTGTCCTTCCCCGTCCCTTCGTCGCCGCCAGCATGGATGGAGGTTAGCCCAAGAAGCACCGCACCTCCTCTGGCGCCCTCGCTGTTCGCCTTCGATACGCCAGGGCGCGGACACCAACGACCTTCGAGGCGGTGGCGCAGCTGGCCTGAGCCCGAGCAGGAGCTGCGACTCGTCCCGCTGCTGGCCGTCAAGCCCGCATCGGCCGGCCGCTGAGTGAGCTCCCGTGTTGGCGATTTCGCCCACAAGGTGTTCGGGCTATTGCCTACAAGACCTTTTTTGTCTCACAATCAAATTGTACGTTGAGATTTGACTTTCTGCATATCAAATTGAGATGTCAAATTGAATGATCCATTTTCTGTATCATATTGCTGACTATTTGTGAATAATTTTATCTACTGGAAAATGAGTAGATGTCTATTTGCTGTTAATATGAGGTTGTTTGTTGTCTATTTTTTCCAGTAGAGTACTACAAGCATTGCATTCAGGAAGTGCATTGCTCATGTGCACCTAGTTTTTGGTCATGTCCAAGTTTCTACTTCCTGTAAAAAAAGGATGAATGTTGCTAGTGAATGCATTCAGAAATTTGTATGCAAGCACTAGCATTTTGATTGTTGTTTTGTTTGGCCCTGCTAGCATTTTTTGCAAATGCAAGAGAGTATGAAAGAAGTTGTCCAAGTTGCTGCTACAATGTACAGAAAATGCAGTTAAATGTCATACAATTACATTTTAAGGGTATTGTAGACTTTTCAACATAGAACTCGGAACATAAGCTCAGACAAAAGAACTGGATGGCTTATTCTCATGGGCTTATTTCCACGGCAGCTTCTGTGAGGCTTATTCCCATCGCAGCTTATGCATAAGCTGCACCTCAAAAGAACTGGCCCGAAGTCAGATTCCGTGGAAGTCCCTGTTGAGCGAGGTCACGAAGTCGTGTGCATACGAGAGAGACTCGGCGGTTAGAAGATAGTATACGGCGACCTGAGAGCGTGATCGGGCGGCTCTGTAAGGCTGCAAGATGGCCGGCTCATGGTGTGGCAATAGGTTGCTAGAAGCAGCGGCGGCTTAGGCAAGCCACATGGAGGTGCGACAGAGGAGGCCGGCTCAGTGCGGCCACGATAGTGGAAACGATTTGGGGCAAGGCGCCGAGGCGGTTGGCAGCGTCCGATGACTCATCGTGGGGTAGTTGAGGCGGCCCGCGGCCGCAAGATCCGGCGGGGGCACCGCGACGTGACGAAGCCAGCGGGCGTCTCAACCCAGCAAGGAGGCGACTCAGCAGGGTCAGCCCGGAACTGGCTATGGAGGACGTAGCGGATGCGTAGTCTGGCGGTTTTGATTTTGAGGCGGAGACAGAATCCGGCGATTGGGCAGCGGCTCAGGCCTCAGAGGCAGCCCGACAGATGTGCAACCGGCCTGAAGGGGCGCCGGCGAGGCGAGTTGCAGAGGTAGAGGCAGCTTGAAACAGAAGCAAGGCCGTCGGGGCGGCTCAGAGCAGCTTTCAGGAGCAAAAAGCGAGGCCACTCGATAACTCAATACGGGACGGCGGAAACCGCCGGCTCAAGTGGCTCGATCCAGGCGTGCGGACGACGGGTCAGAGGCGAGGGTCGCGGGCGCGAGGTCCACACAAGTGGACTTGAAGTGCGCGGAGGACGGTCCATCTTACGGATGACCAGAGGAGGTGATTTGCATCGAGGGGCAACGGCGGCTGATTCAGCCGCACTCGGCGGCGACGGCGAATCAAAAGCAATCAGCGGCTCTCAGGCGTGGCCTGACGATTCAAAACGGCTCGGAAGCAGCCGCGGTTTGTGGAGATGGCTGGGCCGACTCTCACAGCAAGACCGGATCAGAGGCGAGGTTGATTTGAGACAGTGCGTGGAGTCTGAGTTCATTCCCTCATCCGCCGCAGACAGACTCGGCGGATCATACTTGGATTCGGCAAGGCGGGTTACGTCCGCAGCTGGCGATTCAATCTGAATCATGGCGATGTGCGGGAAAACCTGACCCGGCGATGTGCAGGACTACCTTGATCCGGTGACTTGTGGTGATGTAGAGGTTACAGCTGCATGCTGTCTTGACGGAAGTTTGAGAGCAGCGCAAGGCAACAACTCGTCATGGAAACTGACGGGTTGGAATGGCAGCTCGACCCGGCTATGGCGGAGTAGACCCAGCATCGGCAAGATGGCGGCTTACGGAGCTTGAGTGGGCAAGAGGCGGTTTAGACCAGCGTGTGGCCGGGTCAAAGAAGGGGAGCGGTATAAACAGTGCCTAGCCGGGTCAGCGTTACTAGCTGGAGAAGAGAGGCTCGCGGCTGAGGAGAGATGGTGATCGAGAGGTGAGTCCGGATTATCCACGGGCCATCTTTCCGGGTCGTGGACCGGCAATCTCGTGAATACTAAACCGGCCACTAGTACTGCCTCTGATTTGATGTTTTGAATGTAGCGCATAGCCACAGCCACAAGGTAGCAGCCTCCGGATTTGATTTGTATCATGCACACCGGCTCTCGCAGTAGGAAACACCAATTGAATAGCGGTGTACTCTGAGTCGGTCTCGGTCTCGCCGAATTGCACTGGCAGTTTGATGGAATTCAACCCCACTTAGATAGGCAGATCAATCGGCCGCGTATAATGACACTCACAGAACCCTAGTTTCTTTTGATCTCCAAACTTCTCGACAGTGAAGGCCAATTCAAACTTTTTTAATTTTGATCAATGAACCAGGAGTTGATGTAGATCTTGACTGGCTCTTCACCAAAAATTATGAACTCCTCGATCCCTGAGAAAAAAAATCCCTCCAAGAACTCAACACCACCGTGTGCTTAGCCCCACGGTGGGCGCCAACTGTCGTGGAATTGTCACGTCAGATGTCCTAGTGTGAAGACTTAGTCGTGAGGCCAACGCATCTATGTGGTAGCTTGAGAGGGGTTGAGTGGAATCGAGAGACGCAACGCAAGACAAAGGTTTAGACAGCTTCGGGCCCCGGGAAACATCATCCAGTAATAACCCTACATGTTGTTTAAGGCTAGGTCTTATTATCATCACGAGGGAGTCGCCGTAAACCGGCTTTCCTCTTTGTGTCTAGCCCTAAGATTGTTTCTTCTTGCTTGTAGCTTGTCCCTCTTTGGGGAGCCCTGCCCCTCCTTATATAAGTTAAAGGGGCGGGTTACATGTAGAATCCATCTCGGACTAAGACTTAAACTATTTTGACTTCTCTTCCTGGGCTTCTTAACGTCTGCCGGTTTAACATTGTCTGCCAGTTTAACATTGTCTGCCGGGTTATGATTGACTTAACACCTGCCGGTGCTACCATCTGTCTTAACTCTGCCGGTTTAACACTCGCCGGTTTACCGTCTTTCTTAGCCATCTGTCTTGACTCTTTGTCTTAACTCTCCGCCGGTTTACCATCCGCCGGTTTACCAAGTCCCAGCCAGTTTACAACTCCAGTCGGGTCATACCGCGGGATATATCCCCGACAAATGGGTTGTATTTGTCCACCACAGGTTTAGAGGCTGACTTGTGGGCCTACCAGGTTGACGTGTACACAGTCAGGAGATGATTGTACGTGGAGGGGATGACAGTGAGGACCCACCAAGGTCATGGTAGTACGCAAGCAAGTGCCTCCTTATTTCAAGCCAATAAAAAATGGCTCCTCCTAATGGATTTCGGACATCTGGGTCCCATGCCATTGTCAACATAGTCAATAAACAAGATAATTGCACAACGAGCAGCTGACACCAGGGACACAGCAGCTCACCCAGTGGCGTTTTTCAAAGTTTGCAAAAATTGTAGTGGCATTTTTCAAAGTTTAAAAATTGCAGTGGCAGTTTTATGAATCGCCATAATTGGATTGACATTTATCTAATTTGTTTTTGAGACGGAAGCAGGGTGTCAACTGGGCTGTGCGGGGCACTCTAGCCTGTCTAGATAGCCGTTTCTTTTATGTTTACCACAGACTAGCCGAGTAGTTTTTTCATTCTTTCCGAAAATGGCTAGCCCAGTTTTTTTTATGATTTGTCAAGTAAGTCGCTTTGTCAGGCATGTTGGGCTGTAAACTTTCAAGACGAGGAGAGCTTCAATCGGCTGGCTGAGAAAATGGCCTATCAGTAATGAGAAATGGGCTGTACATTTTTGAAACACATCAAACCGGCAATTAGTTTCAAATTTCTTTTTTTTCATTTTGAGATTTTAAATTGCATTAATTTTTATGCATGGAAAAATTGTTGAATTTTATATTGATATACATTTATTTTTAAAATCAGTTTGAATGTGACTGAAAATTTCAGGATTAAAAACAGTTTGGACCGCACCAAAATATGCAAAATTTCGTATAATTTTTTAACGTGGCCACAATATGGGATGTAATGCTAACAAAAAGAATATGGGCTCCAAGAAAACCTTAAGAATTAGCAAATTGGGTTGTAAATTATTAGAAATAATGGCAGATGGGCTATATGCTATTTCCCACAGATTTAGGCTTTCCTAAAAAAAGGTTGATGCACAAGCAGTGACTGTTGTATGTCCATCCAACGGCCGTTGTGCTTCTTCAATCTCTGCTCTTCCTGCTCCATCCACTCAACCGCTCAAACAAGCGTCGATGGGACTGCCTGCTCCCTCCTCCCACAGCCGGCTGTGCTGCCGCGCAGGCCTCACCGCCCCACTGTACTCCCATCGATGGCCTAGCCATCCCTTTACTCACCCACACCTGTTGTTATTCTCCGGCGACGGCAGCTGAACCATTCAACCCTCATACTCCCCATCGCGTGGGCTGCCACTGTCGTGTCTTCCCCGGCTCCGTGGCGTTCCCTTCGTAAGCCTCGCCGTCATCCACCGCCCTAGTGCTCTTAGCGCGGCGTGGTCAACATGGTCAACGAACGACATCCATCAGAAGTGGACTGTATGTGGAGAGGCTGACAGCTGGGTCCACGGCCGCACACAAGGAAATGCCTCCTTATTACGCACAAAATAATGATTCCTCCACCTGACATCTGGGACCCACCGAAAGGGCCTCAGTATTTCGTGAAAAATACGTTCCCCCCGCTGATCGCTCAGACCCACCAGCTATATCTTCGCACGCAAGGAAGTGCCTCCTTATTGCGCACAAAAAATGAATACTTCCCCTGCTAGCTGGGACCCAGCATAGTGGGACGGTGACTTTTGGGCCTACTAAGTTCACGGGGACGGAGGGCTTTGTCAACTTAGTCAATATGAATGATTCTAGCTCCAGTGACTGTATGATGTCCATCCAATGGCCGTAGTGCTTCTTCAACCTCTGGTCTTCTTGCTCCAGCCGCCCAGAGCAGCGCCGGTCGTGCCACCTACTCCTGCCTCCCGTGGTTGGCTGTGTTGCCGTGGAGGCCTCACCACCCCCTACTACTCCCACCGCTGGCCAGACCCTGCAGCGACGGCAGCCTCACACCGCAGCCGAACCCGTGAACCCTCGTACTCCTCTCCGTGTGGGCTTCCACTGCCACGTCTTCCCTGGCTCCGCGTCATCCCCTTCCTAGGCCTTGCCGTCATCCACCGCCCTGGTGCTCTCGGCGCGGCGTGGTCAATGTGGTCAAGGAACGACTTCCATCGGAAGAGTACTATATGTGGAGAGGTTGACAGCTGGGTCCACGGCCGCAGCTAGGAAGTGCCTCCTTATTACGCGCAAAATAATGATTCCTCCACCTAATAGCAGGGACCCACCAGACAGGCCACCGTATTACGCGAAAAAAACGTTTCCCCTGACTGCCGGGACCCACCAGCTACATCTTCGCATGCAAGGAAGTGCCTGACAGTCGGGACCCACCTGGTCGAAGCGTATGTAGCATTGTCATTCTGGTCGCGAACATGTACATAGATACGATCGGTCTGTCTCCAGGCTGCAGCGATGAACCGTGGCCGTGCAAGGAAGGGCACGTGTCGTAGTAGAGGCGCGCACGTAGCATGTACATGTACGTACAGCGGCCAGGGTGCAAGAAAGAAAATACGGCCACGTACGTACATACGGGCGGGATCTCGAACGCCTACTCGCGCATATGTACGACCAGGGCTCGTGTACATGGCTGGGTCGAAACGGAGAAACTGCGTCGTCGTCGTGTTCATGGGGAGGCAACGGAATGCGTTGTGTTCATCGGGAGGCAACGGAACGCGTGTTGTTCATCGGGAGCCAACTGGCTTGGATGGAACAAGCGATGGAAACGAGGCCTGGCGTGCCGCAGAACAGAGGAAACAACCTTGTGTTCGACCGGCCACGGTGGAAACAGAATCCTGTTCATCGGGAGGGGTCTGGCATACCGCAAAACGGAGGAAACGAACTTCTGTTGGACCTCCTACGATCGAAACGGGGTCCTGTTGACCGGGAGGGGTGTGGCGTACCGCAAAATAGAGGAAACAGACTTGTATTGGAGCGCTATGGTCGAAACGGGGGTCCTGTTCATTGGGAGGGGTGTGGCGTACCGCAAAACGGGACTCCATGGGATACTGTTCATCTCCAGCGTCGACCTCCTACAACCTCCATGGGCTACTGTTCATCCACCAGCTACCTCCCCCTGCCTCCACCTGCAACTGTTCATCCAGCCTCCACCGGCTACTGTTCAACCAACCCTCTCCACGGGGTCCTGTTCAACCACCCCTCCACGAGCTACTGTTCATCCAGCCCTCCACGGGGTCCTGTTCATCAACCCAGCCACTGGCTCGATCGATCGGGGTACTGTTCACCCAGCGGCAACGACCTCTACTACCATGGGGTCCTGTTCATCCAACCCCCCACCGAGAACTGTTAATCCAAACCCCCCGACAACGCTCACTGTTCATCCAAAGGCAACATCGATCGGCTTCAGTTAGCAGCGGTAGCGAAGGAATCACTCGGATTCAGTTAACAGCAAGGGATCAATCGATCGCTGGTTCAGTAATGCATAGCTTGTAGTGCAATCGCTGGGGTTCAGTTAGAGCCCAACACCTCGCTCGGCTTCAGTTAGAGCCCAATGCCACACACACACACGCGTGTACGTATGGGAGAAACGTGCATCGCTCGGCCCCCGACCGCCCACCATAACCGGGAACTCCCCGATATTTTCTTCGCCCTCGCTTCTACCATGGTTTTTTCCGTCGTGGACGGCCCAAAGAATGTCATGCAACTGCGTCTCCGGCCCGCCTAGGACAAAAAGCCCATTTTCTGTCATGATTTTTTGTCATAGAAGTAGGACCCCACCACATCTATGATGATATCGGGTTTTGTCACAATTATCATCATAGAAGTGTCATAAGTATGACAGGAAAAAATTTCGTTCGGCCCAAAATGTCACGGATGTGTCTTTTTTTTGTTGTGACTGGTTCATGCCACCGTTGTGGTGTAATACCCTACTCCAGTGTGGTGTGGTGGATTGCCTTGCAGGCTGGGGATGCACAAGTACAATGGAAGAAAAGCCTCCTAAGGAGAGGTGTTCTTGAGCTTGATGAGCTTGTGCGAGTGTGGATGGTCTGGTTCCTCTCCAGATCTGATGAGGTTCCCCCTTCCTCTATGGTGGTGGCTAGTCCTATTTATAGAGGCCCGAGTCCTCTTCCCAAATATTACGCGGGAAGGGATCCCACAACAGCCAATTCGAAGGGGGACAACTAGTACAAGTTATCCTGACAAAAGGTGGTCTTCGCCTGCCAAAGGCTCTGGTGGTGACACCGTCGTGGGCTCCGTGATGACCTTCGTCCTGCCGTCCTGCTGGTCTTGGTCTCGTTGCACCGATATGGAAACCTTTGCCTAATGCCTTGGGACTCCTCACCTGTGCTTGCCTCTTTAGCACCAAAGAGGCGACTGGTACTCTGCGTCCGCTGGCACCCGCCTGGCCTTGGTCGTCATGGCTCACGTCACAAAAACCTCACGAGGTGCCCCTCGCCTTGATCTCTCCGCTCCTCGCGAGCTAGCCTAGTGAGGCTGCCCCTGAGGAGGTCTTGTGTCATCCGCCTCGTGAGGCTTGGCCCCTCGTGAGGGTCTTGAGTGTTTGCTGATGAAGATGGGTCGTAACAGGCCGCTAGTGGAGCCACGCCCTGGGCCGCAGGCAGGCAAGTCTGGGTACCCTCGTTCCCAGAACGCCGACAGTAGCCTGGGGGCCCAAGGCGCGCTCGTGCTTGGCTTCGGGTTGAAGCCAAAGGGCAAGTGCAGAGGGCCACGGGCCCCAATGGCCTGCAGCCTTGATTGACGCGTGGCGACTAACGGGACGTGGGCGCCTCCACTTCCCCACGTAGCCTCGATTTCCGCCTGGCTAGGCAACCACCATCGTCTTCTTAGCTCCGCCTCCTTTACAGGCAGCACTCTTCGCCGCTCCCTCATCTTCCGGAAGGCAGCAGATCTCTTCCCCCGGTCCAATCTGACACCAACTCCCCCCGCCGCCATGGCTCCAAGCCAGAAGAAGAAGGGAAAGAAGGAGTCCCGTACCTCGGCCCCCGCGATGCCGGTCTTCAATCCCGCCATCGAGCGGTCGGTGGTGCTCAACCAAGAGGCGATGGGCAAGGTAAGCCCGACGCTTGCCACCGATTTCAATGAGTGGGGGCGACGGTGGCCTGGCCTGCTTCCCGCGCCAAAGTTGACAGGACGGCCAGGGAGGTCCCCATCCATCTTCACGCCCTCTGGGCAGGCTTGATTCCCCCCTTCTCCAATTTCTTCAATGCGGTGCTCTCGCACTACGAGATCAACACGCTGCATCTCGATCCCCAATCCATCATCCTCCTTGATGTCTTTGCCTTCGTCTGCAAAGCCATGGTGGGCATTGCCCCTTCCGTGGCCCTGCTTCGCCACTTCTTCTCGCTACACCTGACAGATCATCTCCAGCGCTCAGGGTGTGTATCCCTCCAGGCCGTCACGGCGACGACCGTCTCGGGGATTAACTTCGAGCTCTCGCCGGTCGTCGGAGGCTTCAGGAAGAGGTGGGTGTCCGTGGACATTGACATGCGCAGCCCCCTGCTGCTGCTCCCCCGGATTCCAGCTGCTCCGAGCTCCGGTTGGGGGCACGCGAAGCTCACCGATCGGCGGCTCGCCCATGTCTGGCTCCGGCTTGCCAGGCTGAAGGACCTCGGAGTGACGTCACCCATGGTGGTGAAGGAGTTCATCTGGTGCCGCATCGCTCCGCCTCAGCGTCACTTCCTGCAGATGTGGACCTTCTCTAGCTACGACAACCGCATGAGGCTTCAGGCGCCGGCCCTTCCTCCTGAGGTGCGGCGCACGGTGCTTGAGCTCCTGACTAGCGACCCGACGCAAGCTGCTGCCGAAGGAGGGCTGCCTCCTGTACTGCTGCTCAAACAAGGTGGAGTTCATGAAGCAGATGCCCCTTTTCGACGAATGGGGACCACGCCCAGTTGGCCTTGAAGGGCTAGTAGGATCGAAAGTATGTCTAGAGGGGGGGGTGATTAGACTACTTGACCAAATAAAAATCTAGCTTTTTCCCAATTCTAATTCTTGGCAGATTTTAGCAACTTAGCACTAGTCAAGTAAACAACCTAGACATGCAAGTCTAAGAGTATATCAGCAGAATGTAAAACATTGACATGAAGGTAAAGGGAGGAGTTTGGAGGGAGCAAATGCAATGTAGACACAGAGATTTTTGGCGTGGTTCCGATAGGTGGTGCTATCGTACATCCGCGTTGATGGAGACTTCAACCCATGAAGGGTAACGGTTGCACGAGTCCACGGAGGGCTCCACCCATGAAGGGTCCACGAAGAAGCAACCTTGTCTATCCCACCATGGCGATCGCCCATGAAGGACTTGCCTCACTAGGGTAGATCTTCACGAAGTAGGCGATCTCCTTGCCCGTACAAACTCCTTGGTTCAACTCCACAGTCTTGACGGAGGCTCCCAAGTGACACCTAACCAATCTAGGAGACACCACTCTCCAAAAGGTAATAGACGGTGTGTTGATGATGAACTCCTTGCTCTTGTGCTTCAAATGATAGTCTCCCAAACACTCAACTCTCTCTCATAGGATTGGATTTGGTGGAAAGATGATTTGAGTGGAAAGTAACTTGGGAAGGCTAGAGATCAAGATTTATGTGGTTGGAGTGGAATATCTTGACCTCAACACAAGTGTAGGTGGTTCTCTCACAGAAAATGTATGTTGGAAGTGTAGGCATATTCTGATGGCTCTCTCCATGAATGAAGAGTGGGTGGAGGGGTATATATAGCCTCCACACAAAATCTAACCGTTACGCACAATTTACCAAACTTAGTGGGACCGAATCAGAAAACTCGGTCAGACCGATTCAGTTAAAAAATGTGAACGTTAGGATTTTTGGTGGGACCGACATGTCAACTCGGTGGGACCGATTTCATTAGGGTTAGGGCATAAAGTAATCTCGATGAGAACGATTACACAAACTCGGTGGGACTGATTTTGGTAATAAGCAAACAGAGAGTTGGTCAGGCAAACTCGGTGGGACCAATTCGCTCATCTCGGTTGGACCGAAATGTTACGAAGAGGAAACAGAGAGTTTGCATTGCGAACTCGGTGGGACCGATCGCTCATCTCGGTTAGACCGAAATGTTATGAAGGGAAACAGAGAGTTTGCAATCCCATCTCGCTGAGACCGAGATCCCCATCGGTGAGACCGAAACGACTAGGGTTTTGTGGCAGTGGCTATGTCAATTGAACTCGGTGGTGCCGGATGGAAAGTTTCGGTGGGGACGAGTTTGACTTTTGGTTTGGGACATATGTGGATATGAGAAAGTGGTTGAGGATTTTGGAGCATATCACTAAGCATTTTGAGAAAGTAACTGTCGGGGTATGGGGTTCTGGCAAACCCTTAAGGTTCGAACACTGGGGTGCGCGCGAAGTCTTTCCCTTCACCCAATCTACGCTCTAGCTCGCTAAGATCCCGCGGACGAACTCGACGAACTCACAACACAGAAAGACATGGGGTTTATACTGGTTCGGGCCACCGTTGTGGTGTAATACCCTACTCCAGTGTGGTGGTGATGGATTGTCTCTTGGGCTGATGATGAACAATCCAAGGGAAGAACGACCTCCTGAGGCGTTCTTGTGCTTGGTGAGCTTGTGTGTGGGGGTGGTCTCTCTAGCCAAGATGATGTATCTTCTCCACTATGGTGGCTAGTCCTATTTATAGAGGCCCTGGTCCTCTTCCCAAATATCGAGCGGGAAGGGAGCCAACAATGGTGGGCTAATTTGAAGGAGGACAGCTAGTACAAGCTATCCTGACAAAAGTAGTCTTTGCCTGCACAAAGTTCTAGTGGTGACGCTGTTCTGGGCTCCACAATGACCTCCGTCTTGCGGTCCATGGTCTTGGTCTTGTTGCACCGAAATGGCAACCTTTGCCTGAGGCCTCGGTACTCCGCGGCTGCGCTTGCCCCCTTTGCACCAAAGAGGAAACAACGACGCTATGCGCGCTGGCGCCCGTCTGGTGGCGATCGTCACGGCTCACATCACGAGAGCCTTGTGAGGTTCGCCTCACCTTAATATCTCCGCTCCTCGTGAGCCTGCCTAGCTAGGCCACTCCATAGGAGGTCTTGCGTCGTCCGCCTCGCGAGGCTTGGCCCCTCGGGAGGGTCCTGGGTGCTTTGTGGGTGAAGATGGGTCGTACGGCCTGCTGGCTTAGCCACACCGCGGGCCCCAGGCAGGCAAGTCAGGGGACCCCCATTCCCAGGATGCCGATAGTAGCCCCTGGGCCCAAGGTGCACTCGGGCTTGGCTTCGTGGCGAAGCCAAGGGTCAAGCTCGAAGCGCCGCGGGCCCCAAAAGCCTGCGGCCTCGGATGACGCGTGGCAGTTGATTGGACGTGGGCGTCTTCACTTCCCCATGCTGCCTTTGAATCCGCCTGGCTATGCGGCCCCGCTTCTTGCACAGTTATTCTTCCCTCTCCGCACCTGGCTCTTCCAATCTTCCAATCTCCCTGCTTCCTCGTCGCCTTGCTCCGCCTCCTCAATCTGACCAGCACGCCGCCTGCTTCACTGTCATGGCACCGAAGCAAGCCGACAAGGGGAAGAAACCTCTGCCCTCGCCAACTGCGCCCCCATCCTTCGAGCCGACGCTCGGCCGGCCTAGGGTGCTCAACGACGAGGCCATGGGCAAGGGGCGCCCCATGCTCGCCTCCGGCTTCAAAGAGTGGCGAGAGACGCCGGCCTGGCCCGCGTCTCGCCCCAGCATGGCCCGGGCTGTCACAAAGGTTCTGATCTTCATCGACACCCTCTGGGCTGGCCTGCTTCCTCCCTTCTCCGCCTTCTTCAATGCGGTGCTTGAGCACTATCAGATCCACATGCTCCATCTCGACCCTCAATTTGTGACCCTTCTTGCCATCTTCGCCTTCGTGTGTGAGGCCATGGTGGGCATTTCCCCCTCCATGGCGCTCCTCCGCCACTTCTTCTCGCTACATCTAATCGGTGCCCGGCAGAGCTCAGGGTGTGTGGGCTTCCAGGCCATGGCTGCGACAGCAGGCATGGGGATTGACTTCGAGCTCCCTTCGTCTGCGAGCGAGTTCCGCACGTGATGGGTGTTTGTTGATGCCGGATTGCTCAACCCTCTGCTCCAAGCTCCGGTGGGGCCTGCCATTCCGAACTCTAGTTGGGGCCATCAGAAGCTCATGAGCCCCTGCCTTGCCCCCATCTGGGCCAGGCTGCGGTGGTTGAAGGACCTTGGTGTGACCGCGCCCATGGTGGTGAGGGAGTTCGTCAGGCGTTGAGTTGCTCCGCTTTAGCGTCATTCTCGCCCGATGTGGGACTTGCTCAGCAGTCGGGATAACATGAGGGTTCGGGAGGAGGGGCTCCCTCTCACTGCATGGCAAATGATGCTCACAGTCTTGTTCGGTGTCCCTCTGCCAGACGAGATGCCCAAGAAAAGATGCATGTTGTACCACTTCAAGAACAAGGTCACCTTTGCCGCGAACATGCCTTCCTTTGATGAGTGGGGGCTGCGCCCAATTGGCTTGGTGGGGCCTTGCGAGAGTCCCGTCATCGTGGTCCGCATCTTCGCCGTCGGTGCCGAGCTCGCCCCAAGTGACGGTGCGGGGGAGTGGGCTACAACGGGGGCTGGCTGCTCAGGTGCCGAGGAGCACGCGCCGAGCGGTGATCCAGGGGCGTCGTCCTCGGGAGCTTGCGATGCCCCTCCTGAGGCGCCGGTTGCTGACAAGACGCGGCATGCGGATCCCAAGGCCGAGGCTCCGGGGGCCTCGGGATGTCGCAGCGAGGAAGATCCGGGCTGTTCGCCACAGCCTGGCTCCCCTAAGGCTATCCCTCTTGGTTCTTCTTCGGCTCCGCCGCGCGCCGGCCGTCACGTCCAGCACTTCGGTAGACTTTTCGTGGACTTCAAGGAGCTCTGCAAGAGGAAGGGATCCCCTAGTGGCAGCAATATCTTCGGGCCGTTGAAGCGACGGAAGTACATCACCGTCGATGAGTAAGTACCTCTTCTTGGTGATCTTCTGTGTGCCACCTTCCTTTCCTAACGATTGCCCCCTCAGGTCCCCTTCTGCTAAGGTCGCAACATCTCTAGAGAAGCAGCTCCTTCTCGTCCCATTGCACTCCCAAGTTCCAGTGCTTCAGGCTCAGACGCTGCCCACGACGTGGGGTCAGCCTCGAGAGCTGGTCCGTCGTCAAGGCGCCCCAAGCTTGCGCCTTCGCCGTCCTTTCTACGCGGCCTTGCTCGGAGCACAGTAGGAGTGCCAATGGCTCCTCCCTTGGTCACAGTTGGTAGGTGGCTAGCCTCGATGCTGGAGCTTCCTTCAAGTAGCGGGCCTTGCTTGATCCGGGCCCCTCGCGAGGGTCAGCCGGCGCCTGGGGCCGCGCCAGCCCCCAACCAGGAGATGGCGCGCCACTTGATGTTCCACCCGCAGCCCCCGAGGCAGAGGATGCGATGGGGTGAGCGTTCGAGCTCGAGCGCGGGCACAGCATGGTCCGCCACGAGCTCTTCCAGGAGGCGATGGGCGTGATGAACCGCCTCGGTGAAGAGCTTGCTGGCGTCGACTCTCGTCTTGAGGCCAAAGGTCTTCGATTGGTGGAGGAGCGGCGCAAGCTGTGAGTGGCCATCAACTTTGGTCGTTATCATCGTGACCTCGAGAACGCAAAGGCTGAGGCGTCTCTCAAGATTGCCAATGAGGCCCGCTCGCGAGCTTTGGTGGAAGCTCGCGAGGCCGATTGCGGCCGTGAGGCTGCGGAGGAGCGCGCGTGGGAGTTCCAGGCCTGGAGCGCGTCCCTTGAGCAGCAAGTCAAGGCGTGCGGGGCTGCCCTTGCGTCGATGAGGGGGACACCTGCGGAGGAAGAGGAGATCCGGCGGTGTGAGGAGGCATTGGCCCTGGAGGCCGTGGAGCGCAGCCTCGAGCTCGAGCGGCTGGAGACGAGGGAGCGCCAAGTCGCTCAAGCTGAAGATGCCGTCAGGGCCCGTGAGGCCGGAGTCGAAGAAGAGATCAGCCACCGGGTAGTCGTGGTTCGCGCTAATCTGGAAGGCAGGTATGGCTTGAGGCTAGAGCTCGCCGGACAGGAGGGCGCGGGTAGGGCCGCCGCCCTCAGGCCCAGGTTGGACGAGGCCGAGAGGCATGCTGAGGCCACAACCGCCGCCCTGGTTATGGTGCATGCGGACCTGGCCTCCGCCCGCGCCGAGCTGCTTTCCCTCCGGAGGCGAATTGACGATGCCGAGGCCGTCGCTCGGCAAAACAGAGAAGAAGTGCTCCAACACCGAACGCTGGAGCACGAGCATGCCCCTATGCTTCAAGAACTTCGGAACAAGGCCAACACTGCCCTGGGCTATATCTACGACGAGAACGCCATGACCCCTCACTCGAGTGACTACGCCAGCCACCTGGCCTTCTTCACCAAGGTGGTGACGCACCTGGAGGCTCAATCTACCAGAGCCCGGTAGCTTGTGGAGTAGAGGGGTCGTGGCCTGCTTCAGCGCGCCTTCTCCCGTGTCTTCAGCCACCTCCTGAACGCCGACCCCAACTTTGACTTTGATGCTGCCATTGCTCCTGTGCCCATTGCCGTCCGGGGCGACTTGGCGCCTTGGGTAGAGGATCATGTCGATGCGTTGGTCGGGGCCTTCACCTCGGAGAACGATGGGGTGGTGGTCGTCGCAGAAAAAGGTGACGTGGTCAACGACGACGATGGGGGCGTCACCGACGGCGGCGACGATTTCGACGAAGGTGATGACAATGTGAGCGACGCGTCCCTTGACGATGCAGCGAGCGATATCTCTGGCTGATCCCATATCCTCATGTTGTTTTATTCTGCACGCAAAACTCGGGTGTGGCCCTTGGAAAACTTGTGAGAGCATTTTGAGAGGGGGAGCCCCTCGTGTAAGTAAATCGCAATTTTTACTTTCCTATGCGATGTGGGTATGTGTCCTCGTGAGCTCGTGAAGCTGGGGGTGAGTTTCCAGACGTGGATTACCTTAGTCAGCGCCTGTTAGGGCTGGGTCATGAGGCGACGAGTTCCTGAGAATCCTGTGGAGCTTATCGCCCTGTTTGAAGGGGGCGGAAGGGGTGAGCACCAGGCGTAGTGCTAGCGCGTGCTCTGCGCGGCCCGACTCGCGACGAGCTTTGCGAGGGAGAGGCGACGGACGAGAGTCCCAAACCAAACAAGATCCAGAAGGCGAAAAAATGGCTCGAACAAGAAAAGGCACCCCCCGCGCACATCGATAAAAATTCAGCTTCAACTTAAGTCCAGAATCAGAAAGCAAAGCCACAGAAAGGGAGATCCAAAGCAAAAGGCCCCGTCTGGCACCTAGTCTAGTCTTCGGGTCTTCAAGTCTTCTCACCAGCGCGGAGCTAAGTGTTGTCCACTAGGAGTGGGAGGGAGCTCCAGGGCCTGAGGCCGGCGCTCCTGAGACTCCGGGGCGTGTACAACCCCAACTCATTATTACGTGAGAGTGTCACGGGCGGCGAGCTTCACAGGCACTGGGCCTTCTTCACAGGTACTGGCCTTGCTTCATATCGCTAGACAAGGGCCCCGCCTTGCGCCACTCTTGACCTCCTTTGAGCCGGCCGGAGACCAGGACGACACAAAGGAGGGAAAGAGGACACCAGCGGTTCCCTCGGCGACCACGGGTCCTCTGCCGGAGGAAGGGTCATTGAAGCCACCCCGGCAGAGGGCCTACCTCCGAGTGTCCCATGGTTTCACGTGCCTTGGGGAGGGGCCTTGCTCCTGGCTCCCTCTCGGCGGTCCCCAGCGTGTCTCCCTTTTTGAGACGGGTGCCGCTGCGCCGGGGTCGCCGATCGGTGCTGCAACTTGATTCATCTGTAGCCCATGGTTACCATAAGCCTGTTCCTGAGAGGTTAGCGGTACCCTATAGTTGACGTCGTCGGCGCGATCGTGTGGTTCTCCGCTGGCTCTTGGAAGGATTCGACTCCTACCGCCCCTTCTCCCCAATCTTCTCCAACGAATGAGCCGATGTCGTCCTCTGGTGTGTACCCTTGGTCCATCATGCGGGGCACGTAGGCTTCCGGGGCCGTCACCCCGAACACCTCGTCGTGGTGCCCCACACTCCATGTTGCTCTACCCATGATGGCGTCCTAGGGATGATAATACGGCATCCGGCTGTGACCATGGGGGGTGACGCTTGCGCTCGTGCTTCTCGAGGGAGGCATGGGGGGTTGGAGCCCCCTACGCCGCCAGCCATGCTGATGTTGGCGAAGCCCCCGGGCATAGTCGACGCCGTGCAGATGTGGTGAGGCTCGCCGCGCGACCTTGCATTGGCCTGGGGGGAAGTCGATAGCTGAAGGGTGGCGCTCCCGACACCGCTGCGTCCAGAAGCTCAGCAACACACTCAAGCAGCGTGTTCCGGCCGCTCTCCATCATCCTGCATCGCAGCAGCTCCCTTGCCACTGTGAGTGCCGCCCGCATGTTCGCTTGGTCCCGCCGTGAGTGCGGCGCCGTTGCAGCGGCGTGACTCACTGCTCTCGCCGCGGCTCGTGCTTGCCGCGGGGTGAGGGTGGATGATGTCTGGCCGCGCTGTCCTCGCCCGATGGAGCTTGGTGATGCCCGCGCCGCCTGGGGTGCGGGGTCGAGATCTTCATGGGCAAGCAGCGCCGTCTGGTCCGGCCAGGCTACCCAGCGGTCGGATCCGGCTCTTGGTCACCAGACATCGTTGCTGGTGAACGTCGAAGAGCTGATTGGCGGAAAAGAGGCTCCGGCGCACCCCTACCTGGCGCGCCAAATGTCGGGGTATGGGGTTCCGGCAAACCCTTAAGGTTCGAACACTGGGGTGTGCGCGAAGTCTTTCCCTTCAACCAATCTATGCTCTAGCTCGCTAAGATCCCACAGACGAACGCGATGAACTCACAACATAGAAGGACACGGCGTTTATACTGGTTCGGGCCACCGTTGTGGTGTAATACCCTACTCCAGTGTGGTGGTGATGGATTGCCTCTTGGGCTGATGATGAACAATCCAAGGGAAGAACGGCCTCCTGGGGCGCTCTTGTGCTTGGTGAGCTTGTGTGTCGGGGTGGTCTCTCTAGCCAAGATGATGTATCTTCTCCACTGTGGTGGCTAGTCCTATTTATAGAGGCCCTGGTCCTCTTCCCAAATATCGTGCGGGAAGGGATCCAACAATGGCGGGCTAATTTGAAGGGGGACATCTAGTACAAGCTATCCTGACAAAAGTAGGCTTCGCCTGCACAAAGTTCTGGTGGTGACGCTGTTCTGGGCTCCACAATGACCTCCGTCTTGCAGTCCATGGTCTTGGTCTTGTTGCACCGAAATGGCAACCTTTGCCTGAGGCCTCGGTACTCCACGGCTGCGCTTGCCCCCTTTGCACCAAAGAGGAAACAAGGACGCTGTGCGCACTGGCACCCGCCTGGCGCCCGCCTAGTGTCGATCGTCACGGTTCACGTCACGAGAGCCTCATGAGGTTTGCCTCACCTTGATATCTCCACTCCTCGTGAGCCTGCCTATCTAGGCCACTCCAGAGGAGGTCTTGCATCGTCCGCCTCGCGAAGCTTGGCCCCTCGCGAGGGTCTTGGGCGCTTTGTGGGTGAAGATGGGCCGTACGGCCTGCTGGCTTAGCTACGCCGCGGGCCGCGGGCAGGCAAGTCTGGGGACCCCCGTTCCCAAGACGCCGACGGTAACCTCATTAAGCAACACCTCATCCCCTTTTAATAGTATTGGCTTTTCCTATGGACTCAATGTGATCTTGGATCACTAAAAGTAAAATGTAGAGTCTTGAGCCAATCTTTTGTCCTTAGCATTTTGAGGGGGCCACATTTATAATCCATGCCATGGCAATCATTGAGCTTCCCTGAAATATTTATCTTGAAATAGTATTAGCTCAATGAGCTATATGTTGTTAGGAATTACCAAAACCATCCAGGGATAGTTGCACTTTCAATCTCCCCCTTTTTGGTAATTGATGGCAACATATAGATCAAAGCTTTGACAAATGACTATAAGATTGAAATACATCGTTGCTTTGTTAAGTATGTGATAAGCAAGAGCTCCCCCTAAATTTGTGCATTATTTAAAGTTTGCTTTTGAATGCAAATGCACAATCGATTAGGATCATGGGTTGCTCTTACATGTCGCATACATCTTGGTGGAGCGCTCAAAATGATATAAGTTAAAAGCATGCACTCATCATCAAGCAAAGTGAATGATCATATAGAGATATAAAATATAGTATCATCCAAGCAAGCATTAAAGTAGCATATGATCAATCACATGATCACACAAGTATCTCACACAGGGACATAAAGTATCTCACACATGCATACTATAAAAGGTTCAACCAAAAGGAAAAGAAGAAAAACACTCTCTCGAAGCCTATGATCTATACATATTTCTCCCCCTTTGGCAACAAGTTACCAAAAAGTTCAAATATGCATAGTGATATGCGTCTCTCAGGCTTGGTCTTCGGGAGGTGGTGTAGAGAGAACTCCAGGGATGAAGGCATCCATTGACGTAGTTGGAGCTGGTGGAGTGGCTGCTAGAGGTGGTACTGAGGCTATGGCTGCTGGTGCTAATGTTTTTGCTCTTGTATCAGGTACATGCACTGCAGCAGACCTCTGTCCTCTAGGCACTCGCTAAAATGCATCAGTAGTTGCCTTCCCTCTCTTCTCTTCTGCTTCCTCCTGGAGCTACTCAACTGTTGTTTGAATCTCAGTTACCTTCATATCAGGATCATAAAATTTGGTTTCTACGATCCTCTCCACGCTGTCCTGGTATTGATTCAGGGTGGCCAAGCCCTTCTCAAACCTCAGTGTAGACTGGACCAGATATGCAAGTTGATCTTGCTTGCTCTTCAGGAAAACTTGATATGCCTCTTCAACACTTGGCATCTTGGCAGCTTTCTCAGCCTTTGCTTTGGCTCTCTTCTCAGCCTATGATGGTTCCTGCTAGTTCATCACTACAGTGTTGTATTCAAAATCAGGATGTAAGGGTAGATGCTCCTTATCCAGCAGATATGTTCATGTGCCCATCTTAGAGTTGATGAGCTCCTGAATATGTGGAGCATACCCACAATTTTTCTTCTGGTCAGCAGCAGTCCTCTTGATTGTCTCTACAATCAGACTCACGACCTTGAACTTCTGAGGGACATCAAAGAGTTGTCGCAGGTTGATAGAATGCCCTCTGATCATATTGTGATCTCCTAACTTGGGTAGCAATGTGTGCCTAAGGATCCAGTTGATGGTAGGCAGACCACACAATAAGAAATGTACTGATCCAAGCTTGTGAGTCTCCAAAGATTTATCTGGGATCTCCTTGTACATGTTTGCCATAGAGTTGTGGTCTTTCTTCTTCTTGGCATACACATCCAAGTCATCCTCATGTTCCTCTTGGGCATTTATTAGCTTGGCACATTCTTCAATAGTGGACTGGTACCTAGTACCTTCTGACATCCAAATGATCTTCCCATCTCGGTAAAAGTGAGCAGTGGAGTAAAACTACATGATCAGCTCATCATTCCATTTTGTGAGCTTTTGTACAACAAACTCATCTACTCCACATGCTTTGAAGCTGTCATAAACTCATGGGAAGTGATCTTCATTCTCCTTGATGAATTCCCAATCAACCCATCTCATGTCACACACAATGGGCTTCTTGTCAAGCAGAATAGTTTCATAGAAGTCTTGTTGTTCTTTTGTGTGGAACATGTAGTCAACTGCAGTCCTTCTCCTCACAGCATAGGGATCAGACTGTCTCCACAATCTCAGTCCAGCATCTTTTCTGATGTGCATGTCTTCAGTCACTGGATGAGTATCATTATGGTCTGGGATCTTGGGTTTCAACTTTCTCAACACATGGGATTCATCATCCTCTTCTTCAGCTTCAGGCACTGGGCCTTGTTCTTCTCTTCAGCAGGAATACTTCTGGGGTTCCTGTTGGGCTTAGTGGGCTTCTGAGCTTGAGATTTTGGAGCAGCTTTGGGCTTTGATGTTGCAGCCCCTGACTTTATAGCATCTCCCATAAGCTTCTAAGCTTTAGGTGTTGGAGCATCATCCTCTTCTTCTTCATCATCTTCAAAGGGATCTCTCATCATGGAGAGATTGCCAATGACTCTGGCAATGGTCTTCTTGACCCTCTCCTTCCTCTTCTTGCCTTCTCCACCTTCTTTGGGTTCAAGAGTGAACTCCATTGTCTCTTGAGTGGAGGCTCTGGCCTTAGACATAGGAATCCTTCTTGCTGGAGCCTTCTTATTCATCCCTAGCTTAACTGTAGCAGATGTGTCAACTCCTTTTTCAGCACCTTCTTCTTGGAGCTTACTTCCTCCTAAGTAGCCACATAGTCCTCATCCTCTGAATCTGAGGTTCTCTTCTTCCTAGATCTGGTGGCTGCCTTTGGCAAGTTACTTGGAGTGCTCCTGTTGCCATCATCAGAAGTGCTTGAGGGATCTGAACCCTCACTCAGCTGCACATGTTCCTCAGACCTGTTCTGACTGTCACTCTGATCAGACATCTTTGCAAACTTACTGACAGCAGACCCTGTGAACACATGTAGATGAGGTAGAGTGGATGAGCATCACAAAGTGCAGAGATTTTGCAAAAGAGATGACTTAAAAACTTAGTTTTAGTTCTCCACATAAAGCATTTCGGAGCTACCTATTTGTAAACTCGGTGATACCGAAGCAGCTTTTGGAACCTTAACTAGTGAACTCGGTCAGACCGAGTCCCAGTTCGGTGGCACCGAGACTGCTAGGGTTTCACAAAGAATCAAACTTGGTCACACCGATTTGCAATTTTTGGTCAGACCAAAAATGCATGTGCTATGGCCTAAGCCCAATCGGTGAGACCGATTTCTACAATTCGGTCGGTCCGAGATGAGTTCGGCAGAGACCTAACCCTAAATTTACAAATCAAAATTAACCTAAAGGATGTTTTTAGTAGATAGAGTGTTTGCATACGTGGTAAGGATCATGGCAAAACAATGTGCTATGAATCAGAGGTAAAAGAATAACACAAAAGGTCGAACCCATACCCTAGTTCGGCGGGAGTTTGCTACAGCGACAACGGTGTGGCAGATTTCCGTTGACGGCGATGGAGACCAGCGGCAGGAGGTCGTTGATGGCAAGGAGACGATCCGGAGACCCGAGGAGGCAGAGCAGGACACACACGGGGTGAAGAGTTTTGGAGAAATTTCGAAAATTCAACCCGTGAGTATATATATCCCGACCCTGTCGGTGTGACCGAGTGGCACAACTCGGTGGCACCGAGATGCAGAATCACGAGCGGTTACTGCAACTTGGTGTGACCGGAAATTTCAAATCGGTTGCACGGAGATTGAAAACCTAGATTAACTTAGTGAACTCGGTGTGACTGAAGTGGATGACTCATTCATACCGAAATGCACAAAGAGGTTTTGGAAGTTTAAGTCTATGACGAATCGGGGACTCCGACTGCTCCTCACACAGACTGGTTCGAATCTGACTTGATCAAACTTTGTGATGTAGCATGAATAAAGTTTGAGACAAGAAAATCATAGATAGCTAGAGGAGGTTCTTAGGAATTCTTGTCCATCCATTTGGCAAAAGAGAAAAGGCCAAACAATCAAAGCAACAAATGGATGTCCTCGAATGAGTAAAATATGCAACCAACATGCTCACACAATAAGATGGCAAATGAAATATGTGACAAAGCATGAGTAATCACTCTAGCATCTATCAAGCAATTTGCGATGACTAGGTCATCTATATATGAGTATATTGACTGAGGAGTCAAATGAGAACATTTGATTGTAGGTCATACTCATCGTTTAAGCACAAGTGGGGTTGCCACTTTTACATAAAGCATTGTTGTGTTCAGACCATTAGAGTTGTTTTAGCTCAACTGATTAGAGTAAAGCTCCCCCTAGATGTGATATCCCCCCTAAGAGGGATGAACAAATCTTGGGTTTTGTTGATGATGACTTCATGTAGGTGTTGAAGATGTAGATGCTCAATGTTGATGTAGATCATTTGGAGCAATCCATTAGAGTGAGTTGCACTTTCAATACCTACACGGGTTAATCCCACCAGGAACAAACAAGGATATCCATAGACATAGAGTGATGTTCACATAGGATGATGTTCATGAAAGCATTGGGTTACCTTGTCCCTTGTCTTACCAAAAAGAGGGTTTGTGACTCCTTGAACTAGTGCAAGATGTGGAAGTTGTTTGCACTTGTCCTTGCCAAAATGGTATGAGTGAAGTATGTTGGCGGAGTCACCCTCAAGAACTCTCTAGTTCTTCTTCTTCGGGATCCACACTATCTTGATGGGAATCCTTGAAGTTGTAGTCGTACTTGCTGAAGTAGAACTTGATGTAGTCTTGGGAACCCACTTGACCAAGGCTTTGGGTGTCGGCATTCTGGGAACGGGGGTCCCCAGACTTGCCTGCCTGCAGCCCATGGCGTGGCTTTGCTAGCAAGCTTGTATGGCCCATCTTCATCAACAAGGAATCAAGACCCTCGCGAGGGGCCAAGCCTCGTGAGGCGGACAACACAAGACCTCCTCGGGAGCGGCCTCACCAGGCTGGCTCGTGAGGGGTGGAGAGTTCAAGGCCGGGAAAACCTCGCGAGGTTCTCATGACGTAAGCCATGACGATCGAAACCAGGCGGGTGCCAGCGCACACAGCATCCTTGTTTCCTCTTTGGTGCTAAGGGGGCAAGCGCAGGCACGGAGTACCGAGGCATCAAGCAAAGGTTTCCATATTGGTGCAACGATACCAAGACCAGAAGGACGGCAAGACGGAGGTCACCATGGAGCCCAAGACGGCGTCACCACCAGAGCCTTTGCAGGCGAAGACCACTTTTGTCAGGATAAGCTGTACTAGCTTTCCCCTTTCAAATTGGCCGTTGTTGGCTCCCCTCCCGCTCAATATTTGGCGAGAGGACCAGGGCCACTATAAATAGAACTAGCCACCACCGTAGCTAGGGGAGAAGATGATCTTATCTAAAACCGGATCCTCACACACACAAGTTAACCAAGCACAAGAACACCTCAACCTAAGGAGCCTGTTCTTCCCCTTTGTATTGTTCATCCTCAGCCCAAGAGGCAATCCACCACCACCACACTGGAGTAGGGTATTACACCACAATGGTGGCCCGAACCAGTATAAATCTTCTGTCTTTGTGTTGCGAGTTCATCGAGCTAGTTCGTGAGTTCTTAACCTAGCTAGGACGTGGATCGGTAGAGGGGAAATCTTCGCGCGCACCCCAGTGTTTGAACCTTAAGGGTTTTTCCGGAACCCGTGATCCGACATTTGGCACACCAGGTAGGGGTGCGCCGAAGCTTCCTTTCCGTCGCTCCGCATCAAGCCGCTTCATCGTCTCCATAGAGGACGCACGCCGCGCCCGCGCCGAGCGCCGGGCTGCCCTCACCACCCGCGTTGCTCAGACGGCCCCTCTCAGCGGGCCACCCCGTCGCTCTCCGTCGCCTGCTGCCAACGCTGCCACCGGCCCGGCGGCGAACGAGCAGCAAGCATCCTCGCTGCACCCTTCGGTGCGACAGGACGGACGCACCGCCACTCCATCGCTGACTCCCGCTGGTTCATAGTCTCATGCTCGTCGCGTTCCCGCGGACGCACAACCCGCACTCCTCATGGTGCACGAGCTCCTGCGCTACCGCCCAGTCGATGACCTCCACGAGGACTGGCTTGACCGCATCGCCGAGCTTGTCCATGCCGTAGGGGGCTACCCTGCGCCGTCCCACTCTCTGTCTCGCCCTCCGCCAGCCACTGGCGACGCTGCTCATGAAGCACCTCCACCAACCTCTGCACCAAGACGGCACCCTAGCGCCAAGGCTTGCGGCTCCACGGCACAACCCACCGCTTCCGGTGCCCGTGTGTGAAGAAAGAAGCTGTCAAGAAGTCCCTCGACCGCAAGCGAATGCTCCGCCACTCCTCGCACCGCCGCGCCAGGATCGTTTGCTGCGGAAAGGCCCCGTGCCGCTTGCCGTAGCGGCACACGGGCGCCAAGACCAAACTCCACCTCCAAGGTGGGCCCTGGTGACCACAGCCGGCTGTCGCGCCTTCACCCCAGAGGTGCGCAGCGTCGCCTGGCCGGGCAAGTTCAAGCCGGATCTGCCTCCTCGCTACGACGGCACCCCTGACCCCACGGAGTTCCTGCAGCTCTATAAGCTGAGCATCAAGGTGGCCAACGGCGACAAGAAAGTCATGGCGAACTGGTTTCCCATGGCTCTCGAGGATGGCCCTCGCTCCTGGCTCCTGAACCTGCCTCCAGGCTCAATTTCCTCCTGGGACGAGATGCGTAACTGCTTCATTGCCAACTTCCAGGGCACTCGCAACCGCCCCCCGGTCGCAGTTGACCTATGCCGCATGAAGCAACAACCAGGAGAGACCCTGCAGAAGTACATCCAGCACTTCAACAGCGCACGCATCAAAATCCCCAAGGTAATCGATGAGTCCATCATCTCAGCGTTCTCCGACGGCGTCCTCGACGTCAAGATGAAGGAGGATCTCGCTATCCATGAGGAGCTGTGCATGACCTTGGAGTTGTTCAACATCGCGACCAAGTGTGCAAGAGCTGAGGAGGGGTACCTCTCCCTCCTCGAGCTCCCTGCTGCGGACCCGGAGGAGAAGAAAGCCAAGGCCAAGGACGTGAAGCCCAAGGTAGCAGCCGTGCTCGCGGCGGAACCGGACACCAAGCGCGGTAGAGACCAGCCCGAGTCATCCAAGGGCAGCCGACCATTCTGCGCCTTCCACAACCTGCATACCCATAACACCAGTGACTGTCAAGAGCTCAGAGCCATTCGAGAAGGACGCTTCGGTCGATGCCCCGAGCGCAGCGACCGGGGCTACGGCCGAGGAGGAGGATGTGGTGGCGGACACAGGGACGACCGTGGCCCACGCCACACTACAAGAAATATGTCAACTTGTGACCTTGACTATTGGTCACTGAAAGGTCATTGTTTTTCATTTGCGACCTTTTTGTGACCAAAAACAGAAGGTCAAAAGCTGGCGGTCTGTGAGAAGGTCGTAGACGTTTACGACCAAAACAGAAGGTCATTGAACCCACGACCTTTTGTTTTGGTCACTGCCTGTCTGCCCAGGCCACGTCGGATCCGATGTGGCAATCTGACGTGGCAAAATTGCGACCAATTGAAAAGGTCGTTGATAAGATTCAGCCTGGTCCAATTCACTATTCTACATGGGCCTAGCCCCATAATTTAGCTTTTTATTTATTTTAGTCAGTCACATGGGCCAGGCCCAACAATTCGGCCTTTTTATTTCCAGGGCCCTGATCCTTTTTGAGACCATTTCTTTTTTGGGTCGCATCTATTTCTCAATTGGGCCTTGGCCTTTTTACAGTCCATTTTCTTGATTGTTGGTTTTTTCCTGTGAATATTATTTGGGAAATGGCCCTTTTAAATGCCAAATACTATTAGGTCCCACTTGTCACGTTCTAATTAAAGACAGCCCAGGTTTTAGTTTCCACACAATTATTTCAGTCAGAACAGCAAAGAAATGAAAATTATCAAGCCACATGAGAATTTTGGCTAATAGCACAATCTTTACATAATTCATTTCACCATTACATGTGATACTATCACAACATATAACTACTACTACAAATATACTCCAGACTTCTTTACTTTCAAGCCAGAGCTCCTTCAATGAGAGGAAACACCATTTCTGGATATGTTCATACAGGCTGAACGAAGGCATCTAACAATAAACCAAAAGAGTTAGAAACAAAACAAAAACAAAATATAGAAAGCAGCTAGGGACTAAATCATGAAGCATCTCTACATGTAACATGTAACAGTAATAACCACAAGGACCAGCTCATAGAAACAACACAAAAGACAAGAACGCATAGTTGTTGCATGAATACCAAAACTCCCAGAATGGTTCTAGATGTTGAACGCAGAAAATGATTCAATCTTAGATGGTTCATTGAGCACGGCACGAATGAATTAAGATAACAAGATATATGTTCTACATTAATTTTACACAAATCATTATCAATTTCAATTTACAACAGACTCAAAACAAAACACCATAGCTTCTGCATCACATAGGGAATCAACACAATATCATCATGGCTCATCGACCAAGTAACAAAAAAAGATAATGGGATAGACCGCAGATTTATCTAGTCCGAGAAGATAGCGTTGATGTAGTTGCAGCACGGCTACCTCAAGAGTGTGAATGTGGTGCCATGGTCGGGGTTGATGCGCTCCAGCAAGGTAAGCATCATGGCCTCATCAGCACTGTGAGAACAACCAAGCAAGGTGTAGGTCAGCAAGCATGAAGGGAGTGTCATCAATGCTAGAGCATTAAACTAGCAATGAACAGTTCTACTTTTATATCGAACCAAGGATCATGTTCAACCAGCAACAAATGTATGGAACACCACAATGTATAATAATCTAAACAAGCCATATAGAAATGCCAAGTTACAAAAACTGCATGACAAATATGATTTGCCTCTGGTGTTTGCCAAAGAACAACAACAACACTAGTACAAAGGTGTTGTAGTGTACATGTGAACAAAGATATTCTACAAAACTAGTCAATTTGAGGGAACCACAACTAGTAGATATGACAATAGCAGTAGTAAAGATTGTGGTAATAAGTATGCAAGGAAACAAAACATGGGACAAATATTGATAGCAACAAAACATGTCCAGGAAGGTCATCCAATGGTTTCAGCCACATCCTAATAAACATGCAGCATTCAAATACTAATTTTGTCATTGGGTTGCAAATTCAACATACATAACAGAAACTTCATGACCAACACCAGCAACACTAATACATATGTGATCATCAACCACATAAGCACAAGCATGCAAACACACATCTCATCCCAACCTAAAACTAGAAACAGTAGCAGCCATTCATTTTTTACAAATGAAAATGGTCAAATTCTTGGGAGGATTCTTCATTTGGTGAACAAGGAGGCTGTGTTCACAAACGCTAGTAGCTAGTTTACTGAACAACGAGCGGATTACAAAAACAGAGCAGCGGTAACTTGAAAAAATGCTTATTGGGTGCGAGCGACCTTGTGAGGGGTTGACAACATCACCGTCGAGGTTCAGGTCGTTGTCCTCCTCGTCCATGGAAGGACGGCACCTGCTGCATCCAAACCAAACAAACAAATAAATAAGCAAGGGTTAACAAATAGAGCAAGCAAGAATTTAACTTATACTATGTATTGCCATGCTGCATATACATATCAATGGGGGGTTCAGAATATACACAACATATTTATGTCAAACGGTTGATTATTCAGTGAAGTTAAACTAAGTGCAGGTCACCCAAAACTGAATTTCTTGCAATCCAAATAATACAAACAACATGGAGATGGTTGCATAGATACAAATCCACGTGGTAGCAGCAAAATTGACCATTCTGGAGCTCATCTTCTCTCTCTCTCTCTCTGTTTGGTACTAACTAGATAAATAAATAAACTGGACTTGTTCATACAAATCCTTCTTTAATTCCTTGACACAACCGAGATTTGCATCAACTATTTCTCAACTTAGCAGCAGTAGCGAGCAGAGGAAGATGAGAGGGAGATGGAGATGCTACCTGTCGTGGTGGGTTGGCATGGACGTGCTTCAGCTCAGGGCAAGACCTCTTGGTCGCCCTAGGAGAAAAGGAGCAAACCCCTCCTGCTCGAGCAGAGCACAGCTCAAGAACCCACCTCCTACATCTCAAGTTGGTTCTCCAAAACCCACCACATGCAGCAAGACCCATGGGTGTCCTGCAGCACAGCACAACATGAAGAATAGAGCAACATATACTGCGGTCAGTGTTCATCCATGGCTGCCAGATCGGATCGAATCGAAGAGAGAAAGGAAAGGGAAGGGCTACCTTGAGGATCAAATCTAATCAGCACCACCGCCTTGAGCTGCTATTGCTGTTTAGCGTCATCGTCCTCCCCTGCATGGCTGCATCTGCTGTGGTCGCTGCTGCTGCTTGTCCTTGGGCTGAATGGAAGAAGATGTGGTCGCCGCTTCTTGTCCTTGTGTTGGGACCCTGAGGAGTACTTGGCGTCAGGGACTGCTTGTCCTCCTCTCCTTTCCTCGTCCGTGGAGGTCACCTACAGGCCCAGATCGAACAATTGATCAAAGGGGGAAACGTTGGAATCAGAGATTGAATGAAGGAGGGGGTTTGGATCCAGGAAACAGAGAGCTCACCATGCCATGGCCATCGATAGAGGTTACAGGAGGGAGGCCGTTGCTGCCACATATGAGGCCACAACCAGCCCAACAACATCACCACCATCGGATCCCTCACCACTGTCCAAGCTTTATTAAGCTCCCTGCAAATTGCATTTCGCGTTCAAGAATCAATAAATGGAGTTGCAAAGTGAATATCCTAGGGCATCGAAGCCGAGGAGTTGTTGAAGAAATTATGTAAATAACACAAACAGAAGAAGAAGATTTCCTATCTGGGCAGCAAACCAAATAGACGACTGCTCTCAAACTATACATCCAAACGGAGCAAATAAGTACTCTACGAAAACATTAGAACATGTTTTACAACTCATATGTAGAGGCCAACTTGAAATTATGAGCATCACGAACTCATTTTTTAGTTAGAAGCTCACTGCCCAAAATTGTCAGGTAGTGCAGTTTTTTAAATGAACCAAATTCAGTTTACAGAACAGCTAGAGAAATCCAATTCTACAGGAGACATGATCATATTCCTAATCCCATCAGGATTGTACAGGGAAATTGTAAGCAACGTACCTAGCTTTGTCTTAGGTAATTAGAATTGTTGGGATGCAAGAAAGGGCAAATTAATCCAGCAACCGATCTCAAGAAATAAGAACAGTCGACCCAAAAGGAGGGAAAAACCGATCTCAATTATATGGTCTCCACTGAAAACTGAAAGTGCTGCCTCCAACAATAGTAGTACCGCCATATATAGATATAATTTTAAGATGAAAAAAGGTTAATCTATTTATGCCATAACCTCATACCAGAGCAGCATATGATTTGCTTTCTAAATAAACAAAGCATAACAGAAATATTGAAGCAATTTATCAACACTTTTTTCATCCTAGTCTTGCACTCGACCTCTAGACACTGCGCTCGACCTCTAGGCTCTAGTCTCACACTGCATTGGAATTCTACAGGAGACATGCAACTGCAACTGCATTAACTAGGTGCATCAGATTCTTGCAAGCCAATATCCTACTACTAATTTTAAAGCTGAGAACTATGGTACAACAAACATACAAGACTCAGTATTCCAGTGCATAACTCTAGTAGATCACCAGGTATGGTGTCGTGCCACCCAATTGATTTCCTAAACTCAGTATGCTACTCTTCTCCATCCCAAATGAGGGCTCATGTATCTTCAGAAAGGGGCGAAAATTACCTGAGCCAGGGCAGTGGCCACGGCAAAAAAACCAGGTACAAGTCATCACCCTCCACCGAGTTGAACTTGAAGCGGCAATACTCGTCCTCCTCCTTGGTCATCACCCTACCATTCACGTTTCCCCACTGCTGGTGGATCTCGACGCTGTCAGGCGCCTTGGCGTCTCCATTGATGGAGGCAGGCTTCACCGGGTGGCAGCAGTGCGCATGGCAGACAGCCGCGTCGGGAAGAACGAAGCCGTCTGGGCAACGCGGCTGGGACATGGTCTACGGTAGCGTAGGCCTCGTCGGCGCTGATGACGTTGAAGAGCACCATGAGCATGGCCCCTAGCAGCGACCCCGCCATGCGGCCGCCTAGCACCAACGAGCTCGCACCCGCCCCCACTCCGCTTTGATCTGGTAGATCATAATTCGAGGAATCTGATCCGGGCTGCAGGGTTTGGGAGTAGAAGGGGGAGGGTGCACGGTGGGACGCGGGAGCTTTGAGAGGGATCGAGAGGGGTGAGAGAGATCCGTGGGAGGGAGAGGGGTCGTCGATTGTGGGGGTGGGCTTGGGGGTGGCTGTGAATCG
>NC_041384.1:453401500-453469478 GCF_002162155.2 Triticum dicoccoides
TGGGTGTGGGGGAGGGAAGGGGAGGGGAGAGATCGGGAGGGCATGGGGAAGGCCATGGACGGCGGCGAGCTCCGCTGGACGGAGGTGGCGGCGGGAAGTCGGGCGATGGAGATGGCGGCGGGAGGGAGGAGGGGAGCTCTATGGTTCGCGCAAGAGGGAGAGAGGCGAGTACGAGGGGTCAGGTGGGGTTCGGGCACGAGTGAAAGGGGGGTCGGGCGATGGAGATGGCGTGCGGTGGGCTGTATGAATGGATCGATGGATGGATCTTTGCCATGTCATCAATCCATGCCACACTGATTCCACCAATCACAATTGAGCTTATGTAATTTTGTCTTTTCCTTTTACTTCTCTTGTATTTTTTACCCTCCTATTTAGGGTGAACATTCAACATATAGTCCTTTCATAGCTTGAAAATGTACCAATATTGTGCACATGTGTGTATCTTGGGACAACAAACAATGTTGATTTGAGGGGTTTTCACTTTCTTTGCACAAAATATCATTTTTCAATTTTTTGAGTGCCAATAATCGGGTTTTTGTGAAGGACCTATCATATATTTGTTGCAAAATTGGACCAAATCAATTTTCTAAAATACTAGGCCATATTTAATGCACAATTGACAAAATGGTTGGGTGTCAAAAGTTTTGATCCACCTCTGGTGAAAAAGAAAAATTTCCGCCGATTCAGGAGGAAGCGGGTCAAATTTGAACTGCGACTGGCTCGTAGTTTGCTCTTTATTTTTCCAAAAATCATTTCTAGGTACAAAAGTACCTATTTAATCATAGAAACACCAAAAAAATTCCAAGATTCAACCACTAGCTAGGAACGATCATTCACGTCGTTTTTACCGCATTTTGAAACGGGCATAAAAAATTCAAAAAAAATCAAAAAATTGGAAAACCTTCGCATTGTGTCATTATATGTGACCAAGTTACCAGGAAAAATCATAAAATTGTAATACGGCAATTGTTTTAAAAAAGTGTTCTCAGAAATGAACTATCATGTGTGAAGATTCATGACTTTCAACCTAAATGATCAATCTTATGGCCACATTCATGGCATAGTTTGTTCAAATGATCTCATATTGTGCACAAGGGTGCATATTGGAATGGAAAACAATGTTGCCTAATGAAGTTTTCATTTTCTTTGGACGAAAAAACCATTTTCCATTTTTCGAGTGCCCAAAAGGAGGTTTTTTGTGAAGGACCTATAATATATTTGTTGCAAAATTGTACCAAATCAATATTCTAAAATACTAGGACATATTTAATGCACAATTGACCAAATGGTTGGGTGTAAAATTTTTTGATCCACCTCTCGTGAAAAAGACAAATTTCCGCCGATTCAGCAGGAAGCGGGTCAAATTTGAACTGCAGCTGCCTCATAGTTTGCTCTTTATTTTTTCAAAAAACATTTCTAGATACATAAGTATCTATTTAATCAGAGAAACATCAAAAGTTTTCCAAGATTCAACCACTAGCTAGGAATGGTCAAACCCGCCGTTTTGTCCGCATTTTGAAACGGGCATAAAAAATTCAAACAAAATAAAAAATTTGGGAAACCTTCGCATTGGGTCATTATATGTGACCAAGTTTCCAGAAAAATAATAAACTTGTAATATGGCAATTACTTTAAAAAATTGTTCTCAGAAATGAGCTATCATGCGTGAAGATTCATGGCTTTCAAGCCAAATGATCAATCTTATGGCCACATTCATGGCATAGTTTTTTCAAATGATCTCATATTATGCACAAGGGTGCATATTGGAATGGCAAACTATGTTGCCTAAGGGACCTTTTATTTTCTTTGCATGGAAAATTCATTTTCCATTTTTCGAGTGCCCGAATTGAGTTCTTTTTGTGAAGGACCTACCATATATTTGTTGCAAAATAGGACCAAATCAATTTTCCAAAATACTAGGCCATATTTGATTCACAATTGACCAAATGGTTGGGTGTCGAAAGCCTTGATCCACCTCTGGTGAAAAAGACAAATTCCCGCCGATTCAGTAGGAAGCGGGTCAAATTTGAACTGCAGCTGCCTCATAGTTTGCTCTTTATTTTTTCAAAAAATCATTTCTAGATAAATAAGTATCTATTTAATCAGAGAAACATCAAAAGTTTTCCAAGATTCAACCACTAGCTAGGAACGGTCAAACCCGCCGTTTTGACCGCATTTTGAAACGGGCATAAAAAATTCAAAAAAAATAAAAAAAAATTGGGAAACCTTCGCATTGTGTCATTATACGTGACCAAGTTTCCAGGAATAATAATAAACTTGTAATATGGTAATTATTTTAAAAAAGTGTTCTCAGAAATGAGCTATCATGCGTGAAGATTCATGGCTTTCAAGCCAGATGATCAATCTTATGGCCACATTCATGGCATAGTTTGTTCAAATGATCTCATATTATGCACAAGGGTGCATATTGGAATGGAAACAATGTTGCCTAAGGGACTTTTTATTTTCTTTGCACAGAAAATTCATTTTCCATTTTCCGAGTGCCCGAATTGAGTTCTTTTTGTGAAGGACCTACCATATATTTGTTGCAAAATTGGACCAAATAATTTGGTGTCAAAAGTTTTGATCCACCACTTGTGAAAAAGACAAATTTCTGCCGATTCAGCAGGAAGCTGGTCAATTTTGAACTGCATCAACCTTATTGTTTGCTCTTTATTTTTTCCAAAAATCATTTCTAGTTACATAAGTATCTATTTAATCATAAATACATGGTTTGGTGGCGATACGTCGAGGTTTGGATGTGGCTCAGGGCCCCAACTCCAAAGCATGTAAACTCACATGCCCACCGCATGACCTTGGCGTTGTCATGCGTTCTAGGAGGCCTAGGAATGTCTAGTGGGTTGGGCACTCCCCAGGTAGGTGCTAGGAAGAAAATTACAATAGAAGAATCTCACGAGGAGACTGACCTATGCTCAAAGATGAATTAGCAGCCAAGTGTTTGATTAGAGGTATGGGAAATGCACATGGCCAATGGGCGTGACTTTTGGCTGAGGATGATCATCTACTAAGGAGAATGTCTTCACAATTTTTTAGCTCAAAAGGAGGATCCTAGGTGGTACTTGCTTTGCAAAGTACCACGCTGGACAAAAATATGAATGTTGAAGCTAGGCTCAAAATAATGAATGGATTAAGCTGAAATTTGGTGGAGGATGGTTATTTGGGCATAGGAAAGCATTGTAGAAAATTGATACTATTTGGACATGCCAAAGTAGTACTTCCTTCACAATGCTCTTCTATGGACAGAAACTTGGGAAAACTAGTGAGAGAGATTGGATGAATGAAATGAGCTCAAAATTGGTGTAGGTAAGTTACATAGGTATGGTCATGTGCTGGTAAATTTTCAGATCATTTGGGTAAGCTTAGCTAGTACTTACTTCACAAAGTTTCTCTCGAGGTAGAAACTTTGGAAATTTCCTAAGAAAGATTTACTAGGAAAATTGAGCTGAATATTATCATGTGGCAATGATTTGGGTATGGAAGAGTGCCCAAAAAGTTTGAGGGTAATAGGAGGGGTATAGATAACACTTGCTTTGCAACGTGCCAATCTGGCCATAAAATATAAATTGAACCTGGGCTCACATAGATGATTTGACTGAGCTGCAATTTGGAGGAGGGTGACAATTTGGGCATAGGAAGGAACTGTATACATTTCATGTCATTTCGATATATAAAAAAGGTACTTCCTTCACAATGCTTCTAGGTGGACAAAAACTTTGGAAATTTGCCGAGGAAGATTTGCTGGGCAAATGGAGCTGAATTTTGTCATGCGGTAATGATTTGGATAAGAAAGAGTGCCCAAAAATTCCGAGGGCAATCAAGAATATATAAATAGAACTTCCTTCATAAAGTGTTGTTGTGAACAGAATAGGAAAATGAATATTGTTGAATTAGTTTTGAACTAGGCAAGGAAGGATTTTTACATATTTGATGAAGATATGACCCAAAGAATTTATGAGATTTTTTTGGGAATTTTGGGAATGACAGAAATATAGGTTGGTTCACAACCTAGGGCAAAAATTGACACATGGACATGACACATAGGCAAAACTGATGAGGTGGCGCCAAGTCATACCAATCCACCACAATTTACAAGGTTATGACCATCTATATTGGTCATGATCAGCTAGAAATAAGGCAGCGGACTAGTGCTGTCTGCTTTATGACCATTTCGCGTAAGGAAATTACGACCTTTCTGACCAAAATGGTCGCAATGGTTTAGGGTTTGGAGCCCCCCGAACAGCTTTTGACCAATTGGTCTCAAATGGTCATAGATCTATGACCAATTCTTCCAGGGTCACTGACAGAAGGTCACTAGTTGACATATTTCTTGTAGTGCTAGGAGTGGCACGACCGGCCTTATGAGGACCGCTGGCAGGATCATTCTTGTGAGGGCGCCTGGAGGGACTAGCCTCGTGAGGCTCGACCTCAAGGCAACGCTGGCCTTCCTCCACTACCGCCACCACCTAGAAGGAATGACGACCACCATCAAGACGAGGGAGCTGGGGGCTTCCAGGAGCCGCGCGCTATCGCCTGCATTCTAGGCGGAGCTCAAGCCCCAGCCTCGCAGCGTATCTTCAAACAGTTTGCCCATGAAGTGAACGCAGTTCTCCCCAAGCTCGAGGCCAAACGCCCGCTCAGATGGTCCAGGTGCCCCATCATGTTCAGTTCAGCAGATCAGCTCAAGTGCACGGCTACTGCGGGCGTCCTCCCAATGCTCTGTTCACCAGTCATCAGCAATGTCCAAGTTACGAAGATCCTCATCGACGGCGGTGCGAGGCTTAATGTCCTGTGCGTCGACACGTTCGACAACCTCCAAGTGCCATATGACCAGCTTCAGCCTACCAATCCTTTCTTAGAAGTGACCGACGACTCTACTACCCCGATCGGGCAGGTACGCCTTCCCGTTACCTTCGGAGAAAGCAACAACTACCGCACCGAACTCATCGACTTCAACGTCGCCTACATCCACCTGCCATGCAACGCCATCCTCGGGTATCCAGCCCTGGCCAAGTTCATGGCGGTGACCCATCATGGCTACAATGTCCTCAGATGTCGGGGAGCGGCGGAATCATCACAGTCCCATGCGAAGAAAGAGACGCGGTGTGCTCCCTCAAGCGTGCCTTCAAAGCTGCAGCAATCAACGACCCCGATAGCTAGGGCGAGCGCCCTCCAGAGGCCACCCCAAGAAGAAGAAGAAGCAGCTGCACCACGCAGGGCCTCAGGAAAGCGGCGCCTCGTCAGGATCGGCACCCGCGCCTGGGGCGCCTCCCTCCATCGCATAGGAAAGCGCGCCTAGTGCCACTCTCGGGCAGGGCTCGGAGGCTCTCTTCTGGAGGGCCTCAGACTTTGCCAGCATCACGAGGGAGGCGCTTGGGCACCACTTGGAGGTGTGCTTTGTGACACGTTCCCCTCAGGAGAACACAGGGCAAGGAGTGCCCACCGCTCAGGAGTTCATCACCAAGACCACTCATGAACTGCAAGACGCAAGGGCCATGCACGGCGACCGCCGCTCACCAGCCGCAGCTCCCCATCTAGGCAAGGATGCCGGGCTGCGTGTCAGCATCGACGTCCCAGGGCTCAACCGGGACACCTCTCAGGATCTTTTCTGGCCTTCGCGTGTGGGGTGCTGCGAGGGTCCACCTCACAACTACGTTCGCATGCCTTTTGGCCTGCCGAGCGTGGCGACCGCCTATCAACGCAACCTGTGGAGCATCCTAGCTGTTCAGGATGCCGTGCTAACGGAGATGAAGACGGTCCTCAAGGAACCCCCTGGACCCCTAGAGCCTCCCGAGGCTCAGGGCCCCGGTGGCTCATGAGAAACAGCCCCTTCGCCGCATACCTTCAGCTGCCCCAACTCTCCTTCATCAACAGAACCAGGTGACATTTTCCAAGTTCATTCAGCTGGGAGCGCCCCCAGGGCTGTAGCATTCCCAGGATGCGTGGGTCCGTCCCTCTGGAATGTATCTTTCCTTTTTATGACTTTAGCTTACCCTGTTGGGGGCGCCCCTCGAGCTGCATCATCCCCAAGCCGCTCGGCCCGGACCCAGTGGCACGCATCTTCCCTGCATTTACCTGAGCTAGGTTGCTTTCCATGCTTAATCTATCTATGACTATCACCTGCTTGATTTTCACCCACCAAGGGATCCGCACGCCAATTTCTTTAGGACCCTTCGCGTTGCCTAACCATCTCGCAGGACCAACACAGTGAACAAGAATCAAGACCAGGTGAACCCGCCTTGAGGTAGGGCCTCGTGAGTCCCACGCCAGCTCACAAGTGTCCAGACACACCTTGTCTAGCCCTACCGTGCAAGCCACGTGTCAGGGCGGGGTTGCACACACCCCGGGGGCTCTCCGCAGTAGGGAGTCCCCTCTCATGCACCACAAGCAAACCAGCAATCATGACGGCGACCGGTGCCCTTCCTCGCGCTAACTTGCAGGAACTTCATGAGGGCCACAGCAGGCGGTACCGCGGACTCTCTCTCTTCTCTCATGCGATTCTCTTGCACGTTAAAAGGGGGTCTCCTTAGCATTGCGCCTCATGAGCTCTTACTGGCTCTCTAGCCCTCACCCCCTGGCCTTGACCATGGCACGTGACCTGGCATACCAGCGGCGGCTGAGCTCGCTCGAGGGCCAGGACTTGAGGACATAGAGAACCAAGAAGAACATGGAGGGGAGGGGGAGACCCGCACAGGCCTGACCTGGCTACACTACAGCGACCGACGTGCGAGTCCGGCACGACTCGAGGAGCCGACTCCAGACAGCCAAGATAACTTCCCGCTCTGAATCCACCAGTCACTACGACACGAGACCCTCGCTTACTCCCTTCGCTGCCCTGCTGCGGAAACGTTCTCTTCCTTTCCCATCCTAAGACAGCTGCTTGTGCGCTAAAGGGGACCTCTTGAGCATCGCGCCTCAGGAGCTCTTACTGGACCTCAGGCCGCTCACCTCCTGGCCTTGACCACGGCATGCGACCTGGCATACCAGCGACGACTACAACCTGCCTGGGGACCGGGACCTGTCAGCATAGAGCACCAAGCTGCCGCAGGATTGGAAAGGGGAAGGCCGAGACTCGGTAGGATAGCTGTCATCACTTGTCTCCAGAGACTGCACGAGCTCATGCGAGTCGCTGGACCACCAGGAGTCGCCGCTGTCGCTGAAGGAACTGCAAGCGAGACCCATGGTGGGCCCCGCGCCCACCGCGGCGTCGTCCTGGTGACCTCCTTGAGGGAAGCACTCCAGGCGGCGGCCTTCCTTGTTGAAGACCTTGAAGAACAGCATGGACGCGCCGTCGTACTCGAAGTGGATCGCGAGGGCGCCCTACGCACGGCAGACTCGGGCAATCTCGCCCCAGCCTCGGGTCATGAAGATCTTCCCGGAGGCAACGACCCCAATCTCCGCTCCAGCCGTTGGGGCGTCGCAGTCGGTGTGCTGTAGCCAAAGTACGCGAAGGCCCCTCAGCGGCATCTCGGCGGCGAAGAACTGCAGCATGCATATCCAGGTGCTCGGTGCCAGCGTCGCCCATAGCACGAACTCGCGCAAAGAGTCCACAGCGTGGACCCCTAGGGCGACGGCGTGCGCCACTGTGACACGACGACCACGACCTTGGTGCGGGCGGCGCCGCTCACCGCTCCTCCCTCCAGAATCGTCGGCATGAGTGTACAAGGCAGCGGGTACCCAGGAGGCGGCCTCTCGTACCAAGGCCACGACACCACCGGCCTCACGACCATCCCGCGGCGATGAGACCTCCTCTTCTTCGGCAGGAGCAGCTCGGGCTCATTGAGTGGAGCCTAGCCCTTCTCTGCGTCTGAGAACCTCCGGATCGGCGCCATGTCTGCACAAGCAAGGAGTGGAGCAAGAAAGGAGAAGAAGCGGGAGAGGCAGAGGAAGGATGGGCGACAGGGGCTCCGCCCCCTCCCATTTATACTAGGAGAAGGCCAACCAGCAACCCCCCCATGATCACAGGTAATGATGGTTTTCCTTACATGTCGCAGGGACTTGTCAAGTCAGGCAGTTGACAAGGCAGCATGGGGAAGCGAAGACACCCACGTCCAATCAACTGCCACGCGTCGGCCAAGGTCGTAGGCTATTGGGGCCCGCGGCGCTCCATGCTTGACTCTTAGCTTCGCCTCGAAGCCAAGCGCGAGCACGCCTTGGGCCCGGGGGCTACTGTCGACGTTCTGGAAACGGGGGTCCCCAGACTTGCCTGCCTGTGGCCCACGGCGTGGCTTTGCTAGCAGGCCTGTACGACCCATCTTCATCAACAAGGAATCAAGACCCTCGCGAGGGGCCAAGCCTCGTGAGGCGGACGACACAAGACCTCCTCAGGAGCGGCCTCACCAGGATGGCTCGTGAGGGGCGGAGAGTTCAAGGTCGGGCAAACCTCGCGAGGTTCTCGTGATGTAAGCCATGACGATCGAAACCAGGCGGGTGCCAGCGCGCGCAGCGTCCTTGCTTCCTCTTCGGTTCTAAGGGGGCAAGCGCAGGCACGGAGTACCGAGGCATTAAGCAAAGGTTTCCATATTGGTGCAACGAGACCAAGACCATAAGGACGGCAAGACAGAGGTCACCGTGGAGCCCAAGACGGCGTCACCACTAGAGCCTTTGCAGGCAAAGACCACTTTTGTCAGGATAAGCTATACTAGCTGTCCCCTTTCAAATTGGCCGTTGTTGGCTCCCTTCCTGCTCAATATTTGGGGAGAGGACCAGGGCTGCTATATATAGAACTAGCCACCACCGTAGCTAGGGGAGAAGAGGATCAGATCTAAAACCGGATCCTCACACACAAGTTCACCAAGCACAAGAACACCTCAACCTCAGGAGGCTGTTCTTCCCCTTTGTACAGTTCATCCTCAGCCCAAGAGGAAATCCACCACCACCACACTGGAGTAGGGTATTACACCACAATGGTGGCCCGAACCAGTATAAATCTTGTGTCTTTGTGTTGCGAGTTCGTCGATCTAGTTCGTGAGTTCTTATAGGACGTGGATCGGCAGGGGGGAAATCTTCACGTGCACCCAAGTGTTCGAACCTTAAAGGTTTTGCCGGAACCCGTGATCCGACATTGGGAGCTTCCTCAAATGCATCAATCTCCTCTTGAAGCTTGTCCTTGCCTTTTTGCTTGTGGTCTTGTGGTGAAAGATCATCTTGAGCTTGTGTTCCTTGGAAAGAAGTAGGATCATACTTCTCTTATTGAGGAACAAATTTCTTCTTGGGGTATTGATCTTCTTCCCACTCAACTCCACTGGCATTGAACTTTCGTTCAAAACCAACACCTTGATTATTCCGGTGTCTTCCTTTCTTGCGTACAATCTCCTCAAATTGCTTACTTCCGGCAAGGCTCTTGTAAGCACCTTTCTAATTCTCTTCAATAAGCTATTTTCTTTCTCAAGTGTAACTTGGCTAAGAGAATCATTAGTGGAATCAAGAGAACTACTAGAAGCAACATCTTTGGTTTTAGCATGATTATTGTTACTACTAGAAGAAGAATCTTTCTTACTCTTGTTGTTAGATCTAACTTGTGGGATGTAAGTAGACAAGAGTAAATGCTTGGCAATGTAGGAAGAACTTTTCTTGCGAAGATCAGCATTGATCGCTTTTAAGAACCCATGCTCTTGCTCAAGGTTGAGCTTTTCGAAGCGTAACTTCTCATGAGTCTTTAAAAGCTCTCGATGATTTTCCAAGGTAGTTTCATGAGCTAACTTAAGAGTGTTTAGTTCTTTAGTTAGATGCTCAATCTCCTTCTTATCATCGTCATTCGTTGTATCTTCATTAGCAAGTTCATCATAGTTTTCATCACTAGAATTGTCAACAAGTAAATCATCATCACCTAGCAAGTCATCTTCGTCACTATTGAAATCAACATAATCGGGGTGTGATACCTTTGGGCCTTTAGCCACGAAGCATCTTCCAATTCCTTCATTTGGTGACTCAAGTATGTCGTAGGAGTTGGTTGACACAAGTGCTAGACCGGCAACACCTTTATCTTGAGTATATTCGAAGTCAGAGTGATAACTTCTCTTGGAGTGATTGTCGGAGTCGGAGCTGGCTACCCATTCACCAACATGAGCTTGATGTCTTCATTTTGTGTAGCTCCTTGATGATTTGTCCTTCCTTTCTGAATCCTTGCTTCTCCGTGATGTTCTTCGTTCATAACAGTCATCTCTACTCCTTCTCTCTCTTGGTGGTGATTCTTCTCTTCTACTTCTTCTTTTGGGAGAATCTTCTCTTCTTTTGTAGGGAGCCGTACACTCATTGGAGTAGTGTCAGGGTCTTCCACAATTGTAGCAATTACGTTCACGAATTGAAGATCTTTTCTCGTTGTAGGACCTTGACCTGGAACTTCTTTCCTTACTTCTACTCTTGTAGAACTTGTTGAAATTCTTCACCATTAGGCTCAATTCTTCATTGAAGGCTTGTTTTTCACTTGATGATGTGGGAGCATCACATGAGGCTTTGTAAGCACCACTTGACTTGTTGTGAAGCTCTTCCTTATCCTTGAGTGACATCTCATGAGAAACAATTCTTCCAATGACTTCCATTGGCTTGAGATCTTTGTAATTGGGCATCATTTGGATCAATGTGCACACGGTATCATATTTTCCATCCAAGGCTCTTAGGACCTTCTTGATGATGAATCTCTCGGTCATCTCTTCACTTCCCAAGCCGGCAATCTCTTTTGTGATGAGAGCATGCCTAGAGTACATTTCAGCGACACCTTCACCATCCTTCATTTTGAACTTGTCAAGTTGAATTTGAAGCACACCCAATATGGACTCCTTGACGGAGTCGGTACCTTCATGCATATCAATCAAAGCATCCCAAATTTCCTTTGCATTCTCAAGACGGCTGCTTTCGTTGAATTATTCGGGGCACAATCCATTGAAGAGAATATCACAAGCTTGACCATTGTATTTCAACATCTTCAACTCTTCTGCGTAGCTTCACGGTTCGGTTCTCTTGCCTCAAAGAATTCACCTTGCAAGCCAACACACACAATATCCCAAACGGCAGGGTTATGTATAAGAATATGCATTTTCATCTTATGCTTCCAACTAGCAAAATTTGTACCATCAAAGTAAGGACCTCTATGGTGGTAATTTCCCTCGCTAGACGCCATACTCTCCTAGGTTGTGAAACCAAGGCTATGATCACCAAAAGCTATGGAAATCAAGGCAAATGGAGACCATAGCTCTGATACCACTTGTAGGATCGAAAATATGTCTAGAGGGGTGATTAGACCACTTGACCAAATAAAAATCTAGCCTTTTCCCAATTTTAAGTCTTGGCAGATTTCAGCAACTTAGCACTAGTGCAGTAAACAACCTACACATGCAAGTCTAAGAGTATAGCAGCAGAGTGTAAGACATTGCACATGAAGGTAAAGGGAGAAGTTTGAAGGGAGCAAAAGCAATGTAGACACGGAGATTTTTGGTGTGGTTCTGATAGGTGGTGCTATCGTACATCCACGTTGATGGAGACTTCAACCCACAAAGGGTAACGGTTGCGCGAGTCCACGGAGGGCTCCACCTACGAAGGGTCCACGAAGAAGCAACCTTGTCTATCCCACCATGGCCATTACCCATGAAGGACTTGCCTCACTAGGGTAGATCTTCATGAAGTAGGCGATCTCCTTGCCCGTACAAACTCCTTGGTTCAACTCCACAATCTTGACGGAGGCTCCCAAGTGACACCTAACCAATCTAGGAGACACCGCTCTCCAAAAGGTAATACACGGTGTGTTGATGATGAACTCCTTGCTCTTGTGCTTAAAATGATAGTCTCCCCAACACTGAACTCTCTCTCATGATTGGATTTGGTGGAAAGATGATTTGAGTGGAAAGAAACTTGGGAAGGCTAGAGATCAAGATTTATGTGGTTGGAGTGGAATATCTTGACCTCAACACAAGTGTAGGTGGTTCTCTTTTAGAAAATGTATGTTGGAAGTGTAGGCATATTCTGATGGCTCTCTCCATGAATGAAGAGTGTGTGGAGGGGTATATATAGCCTCCACACAAATCTAGCCGAAACGTTACGAAGGGGAAACAGAGAGTTTGCATTGCGAACTCGGTGAGACCGATCGCTCATCTCGGTTAGACCGAAACGTTACAGAGGGAAACAGAGAGTTTGCAATCCCATCTCGGTGAGACCGAGATCCCTATCGGTGAGACCGAAACGACTAGGGTTTTGTGGCAGTGGCTATGTCAACTACACTCGGTGGCGCCGGACGGAAAGTTTCGGTGGGGCCGAGTTTGACTTTTGGTTTGGGACATATGTGGATAGGATAAAGTGGTTGAGGATTTTGGAGCATATCACTAAGCATTTTGAGCAAGTAACCTCATTAAGCAACACCTCATCCCCTTCTAATAGTATTGGGTTTTCCTATGGACTCAATGTGATCTTGGATCACTAAAAGTAAAATATAGAGTCTTGAGCTTGAGCTTGAGCCAATCTTTTGTCCTTAGCATTTTGAGGGGTCCACATTTCTAATCCATGCCATGCCAATGATTGAGCTTTGCTGAAATATTTATCTTCAAATAGTATTAGCTCAATGAGCTATATGTTGTTAGGAATTACCAAAACCACCAAGTGATAGTTGCACTTTCAGGGCCTCGCGAAAGCCCTGTCTTCGTGGCCCCCCTGCCTGCCACGAGCGCGATGCCCGCCTAGGAGCGGGCGCAAGGGGGCGGTCGCCCGCCCACGAGCGGGCGCAAGGGGGCGGTCGCTGTCGAGTGATGGCGACGCTACTGCTGAGGAGCCGGCACCACTCGGGGCTCCTGAGGTGTCGTCCCCTGGGACCCTGGAGAACCGTCCTGAGGAAGCGGCCTGGGGGAGAACGCCGTCCGACGCTCCTGAGGCTGGGGCCCCCGAGGCCCCGGTGAACCACCACGAGGTGAGTACCGAGGTCTCCCCGCGGTCTAGAACCCCCGACGTCGCCTCCTCAGGAGTCACACCATCCGCACCCGGCCTTGGTGACCGCGCCCAGGGCTTCGGCCAGCTCCGACCGTACTTCGCGGTGCTCCGCAAGAGGAGGGGGTCTCCAAGCTGCAGTGGTGACGCCTTCCAGCCATTGAAGCAGAGGAAGTACATTGCTATTGATGAGTGAGTACCTTATCTTTGTAATTTCATGAGTACCGCTTCCCCTCCTGACTGAGGTTCCTTAGGGTCCCTTCTGCTAAGGTGACGAAGTCTCCCGAGAAGCAACATCCTCCTGCCTCGAGTCCTTTGCTGATCTTGAGCGCCCCAAGCCAGCCTGTCATCCTTGGTGTGGGGTCGGCCGGAGAGGCAAGCACGCTGGCTTGGCATCTGGACCCCACGTTCTTGTCGTCTGTCCTTCTCGGCCTTTCCTGGGATGCGGGAAGTGTGCCAAGGGCTCCTCCTCTTATTATTGACCGCGGCTGGGTGGCCTCGGCTATGGCCTCTCCTTCGGGTAACGAGCCTCCGCCCCTCCAGGCCCCCGACGGGGCCCGAAGGGTGACTGGGAAGGCGCCGGCCTCCAGCCCCTACTGGGAGGGGGCGTGCCACCTCGGACCCCTTCAACGACACCCGGCATGGAAGACGGACCCGGTCGTGCATTCGAGCTTGCCCACAAGCGGGGTGCTGTCCGTCACAAGCTTTTTTGGGAAGCGATGGGTGCGTTGAGCCGGCTTAGGGAAGAGCTCGTGGACGTCGACGCCCGCCTTGAAACTGAGGGTATTCGGCTAGTGGATGAATGGCGTCAATTGAAGGTGGCCATCAACCTCGGGCGCCTCCAACGTGAGCACACCAATGCAAAAGCCGAGGCTTCCCGCGCAACCTTGCACGAGGCCAACACCCGAGCCTTGGAGGAGGCCAGGGAGGTAGACCACCACCGCGAGGTCGCCGAGAAGCGCAGGCAGGAGCTCCAGACCCTGAATGCCTCCTTATAGTGGCAAGTGGAGGCGCGTAGAGATGCCTTGGCGTCGATGAAGGGGGCATCGTCTAACGAGGAAGAGATCTTGAAGCGCGAGGAAGCGCTAATGCTGGAGGCCACAAAACGCAGCCTCAAGCTTGAGCGGTTGGAGACGAGGGAGCGTCAGGTTGCTTGGGCGGAAGATGCCGCTAGCACACGCGAGGCTAGGATCCAGGAGGAAGTGGACCGCAGGGTGGCACAGGCTCGCGCTGGTCTTGCCAATAGGTACGACCTAAAGTTGAAGCTCGTGGAAGCCAAAGTTAAAGGCAGGTCTACCGCCCTCAGGTCATGGTTGGCTGAGGCGAAGCAGCGCGAGAAGGCCGTTGCAGCTGCCTTGGTCTCCGTGCAGGCCGAGTTGGCCTCCGCCCGTGCTGAGCTTCCCCCACTTCAGCAGCAAGTTGTCGTTGCTGAGTCCCTCGCGCAGCAGAGCAGGGAGGAGGCGATCCGCCGATAGACATTGCAGCGCGAGCACACCCCCATGCTCCGAGACCTCGGGACGAGATCCAACCGGGCGCTAGGCTCCATTTGCGATGAACACGACCCTTATCCCCACACAAAAGACTATGCCAGCCACCTCCGCTTCTTCACTGATGTCGTGATGCGCCTGGAGGACCGGGCCGAGAGGGCTCGCGAGCTTGTGGACGAAAAGAGCCGAGGCCTCCTTGGGCGCGCGTTCTCCCGCGTCTTCAGCCATCTTCAGAATGCCGTCCCCAACTTTGACTTCGATGCCACCATCGCCCCAGTGCCCGGAGCTATCCGGGACAACCTGGCACGCTGGGTGGATGATAACGTGGATGCTCTGGTCAGAGCTTTCACTACTGACGATGATGCAATGGTGGTCGTGGCGGATGAAGGCAACATGGTCGATGATGGTGAAAACGATGCTCGCGACGACGCCAGCAGCATGTCCGACAGCGATTCGGAAGATGTTGTGAGCGACATGTCTGATTGAGATCGCGCTCCTTGTTTTGAACCTGTGCACAAAAGCTCGGGCATGGCTGTCGGTGTCAAAACCGGCGGATCTTGGGTAGGGGGTCCCGAACTGTGCGTCTAAGGTTGATGGTAACAGGAGATAGGGGACACGATGTTTACCCAGGTTCGGGCCCTCTCTATGGAGGTAATACCATACGTCCTGCTTGATTGATATTGATGAATATTAGTATTACAAGAGTTGATCTACCTCGAGATCGTAGTGGCTAAACCCTAGAGGTCTAGCTTGTATGGCTATGATAATGAATCTCTCTCCAGACTAAGTCCTCCGGTTTATATAGGCACCGGGAGGATCTAGGGTTACACAAGGTCGGTTACAAAGAAAGGAATCTACATATTTGGTCGCCAAGCTTGCCTTCCACACCAAGGAGAGTCCTATCTGTACATGGGTGCAGTCTTCAGTCTTTGTATCTTCACAGCCCATCAGTTCGGCCCATGGTCAACAGGCCGGACGCCCGACGGCCTCTTAGTCCAGGACTCCCTTAGTAGCCCCCGAACCAGTCTTCAATGACGAGGTGTCCGGCACATAGATTATCTTCGGCATTCTTCATCGATGACTTCTGAGTAGTGTGTTCGGCTTTCCATTTAATGTTGTACTCCTCAGCTTCTATCCATCAACAACTTCAGTTTCCACGTGTCGAGCGAATGCGAGAGGTCAGGGTATTTTTACATATACCACCCCGTCCGTATCACAAAGGTGCCTATTTAAAGAGAATAGATCTCAGATCCATTCCACACCTCGCGAAAAATCCTCAGAGCTTGCTAAGAAAAACCACCCCAACATGGCTAGTGCTCCTGGCTCTTCCTCTCATCCCCACGGCTCCGAGAAGGGTGATTGGGAGAGATGTTCCGTATCCCATAGTTAGCTTGCGAAGCTGCAAACACAGGGCTTTCTTCCCCCCGCGGACCTGGTTCCCGTCCGAGCAGGATTGGCCTCCTTCAATGGCAAAACTCATGCGGAGGATTTCCCCAATCCGTCTGTAGGAGAACGAGTGTGCTTCATCCCTTTCTTATTAAGAGGTGCCGGATTTCCAATCCACCCCTTCCTCCGAGGTCTGCTGGAGTATTATGGCCTCCAACTACACAGTCTCACTCCCGCCTCTATCCTTCATATTTCGGGTTACGTCGCTCTATGTGAGCTATTCCTAGATTGCGAGGCCCATCTCGATTTATGGAGAAGACTGTTCTGCCTCGTCCCTCACAATCAAGGTGGGGTCAAATTTTGAAGTGGGAGGAGCCAAAGTGTGGCGCATCGCCGGGACCGGATACCTGTCTGGCACGCCGAAGAAAGATCCCGAAGAGTGGCCTTCCAAATGGTTCTACATCGACGACGTCGCTCTATGCAACCCAGTTTGCATGGGCCTCCCTGAGTTTTCAAATGCTCCGCTGAAGAAACGCCATAGCTAGCGTCCTCGGAGCCTCGAGGGAGAGGATAGTGCAGATATCAGCCTGCTGCTGGGCAAGATTAAGACGCTTGCCTGGTCTGGATTGTCAATAGTCGAGGTGATGGCGATTTCCATAATGCGAGGGGTCTAGCCACTCCAATACAGAGGGCTGCCCATGTGGCATTATAGCAGAGAAGACGACGCCTCATGCTATGGCCAAAAGGGCCTGAAGACCCCTGCCGCTCTAGCCAAAATACTGGCCGAGTTGTATAAAGGGGAGAAGGAAGAGTTCACCCGACTCCAATATCGAGACGGATTTTCCATGTATAATCCTCCCAGCTGGGTAAGGTTCAACTCCACTATTTTACTTTTATCCCTGAATCATTCTTGACAGGAAGCATCTTATCTTCTCATAACAGGAATGGCGAAAGGCTGTCGAGGGGATCCATGACCTTGCCCCTTAGCTGGAGAATCACAACCGGGATCTTGACCCCGAATATGAGGAAGATCTGGACATATTCGTGGAGCTTGAGGATGGAATATTCTATCAGATGAGCTACGACGGTACATATGTACCCATTATCACCGATTACCCCGGCCTCCTTCCTGCTTCACGTGTAAGTAATCCGAAGACACCTTATCCAAAAGAGTTTTCTCATTCCTCCTTACCCACCGCACTGTGCGGTGCTTAGAGGGGGAAGCATTCGGCGCGCCATGCTGCCCCGGGAGCATCTCTAAAGAGAGCGTCCCCCATACCAGGAAAGCCTTCTAAGAGGAAGGCAAACGAAGATACGGCCGAGCCTTCATCCAAGAGGTATGAATTTGCAAGTATGCACCTTGGCAGTCACATCCAACTGTGACCTTTCTGTTTACCCTATATCAGGAAAAAGGTGTGCCGGAATATATCCGGGGGTCCGGCCAGTCAAACTTCCCGCAGCCAGGATTCAAATCCTGTCGTGAAGACAGGGGATGATGCGGGGGGGACGCCGGACTATCCTCCAGCCGAGGACTCGGATGATGTATCCATCACCAACTTGAAAGTGGAGAGCACCATGAATCATCGGCACTGCAGGGCCATTTTACAAGACCCTGACTTTTCAGAAGAGTCATTTAGCGCCTTCAGCTCGGTCGATGCATATATTCGAGCTGATGGAGATGGGCTTAACAGAGCCACAAAACAACATTTAAAAGATGTGCAGGTAAGTTTGTTTTGTCTGACTATGATAACCATATACCAGTTGCCCCCGAGACTTAAAGTAGTTGAAACAACTAATTTAAGGATCAATGTACAACCAGGTGCTTACAGAGAAGAACACCCTGTTAACTCAGGAACTAGAAAAGTGTCGGAGCTAGCTGTCTGCTGCCAATGCCGAACTAGAGAAATCCAAGAAGGCATCCCCCGGTAATGTTTCCCTCCGTCGAGAAATCATAATTGTACACTAATAATGCTAATCTGGTTGCTTATCTTTGTTTTGGATTGTTAGACCAACTGCGAGAGCAGCTGGATGCCGCTCGAAGCGAAGAACACGGAGCCAAAAACTGCTAGCAGTGGGCGAGCGTGTGTTAACAAAAGTCGTTCAGGACAAAAAGAAGCTCCAGGATTCGAACACCAAACTGGGCGAAGAACTGAAAGACGTGTGAACTCAGCTAGTTGACTCCGTGAAGGAGAACAAAAAACTACGAGGCGGCATATGCAGTATGTGGCCACATTTATCTTATAACAGTTTGGAAGTAACAGTAGCTAATATAGTTGTGATTGAGGTGTATTGACGGGCCGCCCCGAAGAGGAGGTGTCCGGATCATCAAGTGATCTTCTGTAAGAGTTGTCGCAGTTGCACGAGCAAGCTCGGCAGGCAATGCAGAGTGTAGCCAAGGCCTTATGGCCATCCGACTCCCCTCCAGGGAGTATGGAGAAGCTTGTAGAGTTGTTCAAGGGATCGCGGCAGCGTATCCGACTATGGAAGATATCGTCCTGCCGAGAGGGTGCGCGAGAAGCCCGGGCCATGATAAAAATGCAGTATACCAAGTTGGTTCCGAATCACATGGCCCGGGTCGGACCACTAGGGTCAAATGGGGAAGAAATTCCCGTTAGTTTAGTATATGGCCAAGTAGAGGTGGCTACTAGATACTCACAACAGGATTGTAAGTTAGACCGCCTGTTGGACAGTATAGAGGAGGAAGTTTTTGAGTCCTAAGTAACTATGTACTTTCCGTCTAGCTAGATAATAAAAACAATTGTCATGGCCGACCTTTTTCGCTTCAACCTCTGGACCGAAGGTGCGGAGTGTTTCCGAATACCCTGACGGTAGTATATACCGGGGCATGCATGGGAACCAGGCATGGGGTCATAGTTTCTTGAACAGACAATGTGTATCCGGCTAGTTATGTTATATTACATTATGTAAGAAACATCTTCTAGAGAGAATAGTTCCGTTAAGGGTTCCTTTCCATGGGTGTGCATGCGTTTAATGTGCATGTCCGAACTGTGACTGAAAAAGTCACAGAGTAAGTAACTTCTGGGGTTTCATAATGGAATGAATGCGGGAACATCTTTAATTCGCTGATTGAATATTCCCTTAAGAACACTAGCTTTCGACTTCACCCAGTCTGAGGTACACATCCGGATGACCCGGCAGTAACAATCATAGAGGTGCTCCCTTTATGCCCTAGCTGAACTAATGGGAACGTAGGGCATAAGCACAGGAGCCAGGCAACCCAGCTTGGCCAAAACTTAAGTCATATCGATGCATATAATGGCGAAGAAAAGGTACATATGGAAAAATGCATATGTGGTCAGCTTGATGCTCAAAGGATAATAGCAAGCTTCTGTACGAGAAGCCCCCGGGTATAATGAACGTACATATGTAGATATGTACGCATCAGGTAAGGACGGTCTAGCCGTACTAAAACCATAAGGCTAAAGAGCAAAACGAAAAAAGAGAAAAAATGAAAAGATTGAAAAAATAACGTTAATAACAGGCGGGAGGAGACGAATACAGAGTTCGGCGCTAGGCATAAAATCATCGTAGTCTGGCCGCATTCCAGGGGTTCGGCTCCAGGTGATTGTTTGACGCATCACGCAGGTGGTATGCTCCTCCGGTGAGAATTTCGTCACTGATGAAGGGACCCTTCCACTTGGGCTTGAGTTTGTCCTTTTTCTTCTCCGGCAGGCATAGAACGAGTTCACCATCATTATAAGTCCTTGCCCGAACTTCTCCGCGTTGATACCTGCGAGCCTGCTATTGATAAAATGTGGAATGGGCTTTTGCGACATCGCGCTCCTCCTCCAAGGCATCTAGGCTGTCCTGCTGGTCAAGCTCGGCTTCTCTCCCTTCATACATGCGCACTTGAGGTGAGTCATGAAGAATATCGCAGGGTAACACTGCTTCTGCACCGCACACCATGAAGAAAGGTGTATATCCAGTAGTGTGGTTGGGCGTGGTCCGCAGCCCCCAGAGTACGGAGTCAACTTCCTCCACCTAGTGCTTGTTTGATTCTTTCAAAGACCGCACTAGTCTAGGTTTGATGCCGCTCATAATAAGACCATTAGCCTGTTCGACTTGACCGTTTGTCTGCGGGTGATAGACCGAGGTGTAATCAAGCTTAATGCCTAGATTAGCGCACCAGGTTTTCACTTCATCGGTTATTATGTTGTGTGGGACACCATAACGGTGTACCACGCCGGATATGAAATCTATTACCGGCCCCGCTTCGGCCATTTTGACTGGTTTGGCCTCTATCCACTTAGTGAATTTATCCACCATGACCAGCAGATACTTTCTCTTATGGCTTCCTCCTTTAAGGGGTCCGACCATATCGAGTCCCCAGACCGCAAAAGGCCAAGTGATGGGGATTTTTTGTAAGGCAGTGGGGGCATATGGCTTTGGTTGGCAAAGAGTTGGCATTCGACGCAATGTTGGACAAGGTCCTGTGCATCTGCTCGGGCCGTCGGCCAATAAAACCCTGTACGGAAGGCCTTGCTAACAAGGGCCCGAGTTGCGGCGTGGTGACCACCGAGTCCGGCGTGAATCTCGGCCAAGAGCTGCCGCCCCTCTTCCTCGGAGATACATCTTTGAAGAACTCCCGTAGCGCTTTTCTTACAGAGCTCTCCGTCATGAACCTTGTAGGCCTTCAAACGCCGGACAATGCAGCGGGCCTCATTCTGGTCCTCATGAAGCTCCTTCCTGTTAAGGTAGGCCAGGAAGGGTTCGGTCCATGGGGCAATGACTGCCATGATGAGATGCGCCTACGGTGTTATTTCGGTGGCTGAGCCTCCGATGATGTCGGTGTTTTCGAAATCTGGGGTTATGTTCGGATCCGGACTAGTGTTGCCGTTTCCCCCCTGCCACACCACAGATGGCTTAAAAAGCCTTTCCAGGAAGATATTAGGTGGAACAGGTCGTGCTTAGCGCCGATGCGAGCGAGAACGTCCGCCGCCTGATTACTTTCTTGAGCCACATGGTGGAACTCGAGCCCCTCGAACCGGACCGACATTTTTATGACGGCATTATGGTAAGCTTCCAGCTTTGGATCTTTGGCGTCGAAGTCTCCATTTATTTGAGATATTGCAAGGTTTGAGTCCCCGCGCACTTCCAGGTGTTGTATGCCCATGGAGACGACCATCTGGAGACCATGCAATAAGGCCACATATTCGGCTACATTGTTGGAGTCTTTGTATAATATTTGGAGTACGTACTGAACGACGTCTCCAGTTGGTGACATTAAGACGACGCCCAGACCTAGCCCTGCCAGCATTTTGGAGCCATCGAAATACATAACCCAATTGGAATATGCACTGTACTCTTTAGGGAGTTCGGCCCGTGTCCATTCGGCGACAAAGTCAGCCAGTACATGGGATTTAATAGCTCGACGTGGTTTGTATAACATATCAAATGGAAGGAGCTCAATGGCCCATTTGGCAATCCGGCCCATGGCATCGCGGTTGTTTATAATGTCATTGAGTGGTACTTCGGAAGCCACCATGATCGAACACTCCTGGAAGTAGTGACGGAGCTTTTCGGATGCCATGAAGACCGCGTATGCTATCTTTTGATAATGAGGGTACCGGGATTTGCATGGTGTAACGATAGTGGATACATAGTATAGTGGCTTCTGAAGCGGGAATTTGGGTCCGTCCTGTTCTCGTTCAACGACGAGCACGGCGCTCACCACCTGATGTGTTGCTGATATGTATAACAACATCGGTTCGCCGATGTTTGGCGCGGCCAGGATTGGGTTGCTCGCAAGAAGGGTTTTTTATTTCCTCCAGTCTGGTTGTTGCCGCGTCCGTCCACTCGAAGTGATCCATTCGCCGTAGAAGGAGATAGAGTGGCAGTGCCTTTTCTCCCAATCTGGAGATAAAGCGGCTTAGAGCTGCCACGCAACCCGCGAGCTTTTGGACTTGTTTGAGGTCTGTTGGCGTAGCCAATTGTGACAGAGCTCGGATTTTGGCTGGATTTGCTTCAATTCCTCTATTGGAAACAATGAAGCCCAACAGTTTTCCGGCGGGGACGCCTAAAATGCACTTTTCAAGATTGAGCTTAATGTCATACGCGCGGAGGTTATTGAATGTGAGACGTAAATCATCTATTAATGTTTCGACGCGCCTGGTTTTGATGACGACGTCGTCCACATAAGCTTCAACTGTCTTGCCATCTGTTTATCCAGGCATGTTTGAATCATGCGTTGGTATGTGGTGTCGGCATTCTTGAGCCCGAAGAGCATGGTGTTGAAGCAGAATGGCCCATATGGGGTAATGAGTGTTGTTGTAGCTTGATCGGACTCCTTCATTTTGATTTGATGGTATCCGGAATATGCATCCAGGAAACACAGCGAGTCGTGTCCTGCGGTAGCATCAATTATTTGGTCAATGCGGGGGAGGGGGAAGGGACCTTAGGGAAAGCCTTATTGAGGTCTTTAAAATTGACGCACAACCGCCAGGATTTGTCCTTCTTTGGTACCATCACCAGGTTTGCCTGCCAGTCTGGATGTTTTATTTCTCTGATGAATCCGGCCTCAATTAACTTGGCTAGCTCCTCCCCCATAGCTTGATGTTTGGGTTTAGGAAAAGCGCATCAGTGTTTGCTTGACCGGTTTATATCCCTTCAATATATTGAGGCCGTGTTCAGCCAACTCGCGTGGGATTCCTGGCATATCAGAAGGGTGCCAGGCGAATATATCCCAATTCTTGCGCAGGAACTCCCGTAGCGCGGCGTCAATCATTGGGTCTAATTGTGCTCCGATGGATGCTATCTTCTTGGGGTCCATTGGATGGACTTGGAATTTGACTATTTCTTCTGCTGGTTTGAAGGAGGTGGATTTGGGTCATTTTTCTAGGACCACATCATCCCTGTCCGCCGTAGAGCGCAGCGCGGCTAATTCTTTGGCCGCAAGGGCTTCAGATAATGCCTCGAGGGCCAAGGATGCGGTTTTATTCTCGGCACGGAGTGCTATGTCCGGATCACTAGCTAGAGTGATTATACCGTTGGGCCTAGGCATCTTAAGCTTCATGTATCCGTAATGGGGTACCGCTTGGAAGCACATAAATGCATCTCGCCCTAAGAGGGCGTGATACCCGTTGTTGAAAGGGGCCACTTGGAAGGTTATTTCTTCGGACCGATAATTCTCCGGCGTGCCGAATACCATGTCGAGTGTTATTTTTCCCGCACACCGCACCTCCCGACTGGGGATAATTCCTCGGAAGGTCGTGCTACTTTGCTCAATGCGGCTCCTGTCTATTTCCATTTTATGGAGTGTATCTTTGTAGATGAGGTTTAGTCCACTGCCTCCGTCCATGAGGACCTTGGTAAGCCGAAAGCCGTCCACAATTGGACTAAGGCCCAAGGCGGCTGGTGCTCGGACTGTCCTGTATTTTGGTTCGCCGCCGACATTAAAAGTTATAGCCGTGTCGTTCCAAGGTTTTATTGCTGCTATTTAACAGACTTCGACGAGTCCGCGTGGTGCTCTCTTGCGCCTATTGTTTGAGGCGAATGTCTCGAAGACCGTCAGTACTTTGGGGTTGTTGTCCTCTGGGGGTGTTGTTCTGGGTTACTCTTGGTGAGGATATCCTCGCCGCTCTTGGCCAGTTGCCGGAGTATCCAACATGCTCTAAGGCTTTGTGTTGGTATGTTATCTGGTGTTGCGTGTATTTTGCATGGCCCATCGAGACATCCTTCCAGAACGGTTCTGCACCCCATACTGGACTTGTATTTCTTTACTATTGAGCCAGGCGTGTTGCAAGGGTGCACCCTTTTCACCTGAATGAGGGGTTGAGTGGGGACCGATGATTCCCAATGAGCTGTTTGAGTTTTCCAGGCGCTTTCCATTGCACTGTACTTCTGTACGATAGTTGCCAAGTCAGCAAAGTGTATGATGTGATGGCAGTTGATGGCGTTGAGGATTCCTTCGTCCCTGCAATTGTTGCGGAACACTGAGATCGCTTCCTCGTCATGACAATCTTTAATCTTGTTTTTAACAAGAAGGAATCTGGCCCAGAGGTGGTGGACCGTTTCCTGAGACTGCTGTTTTATTCTCATGAGAGCGCTTCTATTCGGATGGGTGGGTGGATTTAAATTTGGACCCAACCCCAATTTTGGATCCGGAGTCTGAAGGTCTTCCGAACTTAGCAGGTCGGGCTCCAGGATGCCCACTAATTTCTTAGGCCCGTCGTCCGATTCTATGTTCAGAGGGCAGGATGGTTCACCTCGCGGGTAGGTGTCTGACTCTTCGAGACCGGAGATCCGGACATAGTCCATCCTTAATATGGAGGAAGAGTTATCGACTCGCTCCTTGACTACCGCTATCTGGTGGGTGATCGGCGGAGATTCGATTTCTCTCTGATCGGGTTTAAGCCTAATCCGATCGTAGTCTGTAGTGTCCCCCAGGGCGGCGATGCGATCTAGGAGCTCGTTTAAATACGAAAGCTCCGCTGGATCCATCTACTTGGAGTGTTCGGAGTTGATATGAAGGGGGGTTTTTGATGACCCGAGAGGTCATCGTCGGCTTAATGACCGAACAGGCGGTCATGGTAAAGCTGCCCAGCCGGAGGGTTTCGCCTGGAGCGAACATTCCTCCGGTGGTGATATTATCCTTGAGAACAAGGCAAGACATCGATCTTGTTGTCGACGGCACAGTGGAACTCTCAATGAAAGCACCAATGTCGGTGCCAAAACCGGCGGATCTCGGGTAGGGGGTCCTGAACTGTGCGTCTAAGGTCGATGGTAACAGGAGACAGGGCACACAATGTTTACCCAGGTTTAGGCCCTCTCTATGGAGGTAATACCGTACGTCATATTTGATTGATATTGATGAATATGAGTATTACAAGAGTTATCTACCTCGAGATCGTAATGGCTAAACCCTAGAGGTCTAGCTTGTATGGCTATGATAATGAATCTCTCTCCGGACTAAGTCCTCCGGTTTATATAGGCACCGGGAGGATCTAGGGTTACACAAGGTCGGTTACAAAGAAAGGAATCTACATATTTGATCGCCAAGCTTACCTTCCACGCCAAGGAGAGTCCTATCCGGACACGGGTGCAGTCTTCGGTGTTCATATCTTCACATCCCATCAGTCCGGCCCATGGTCAACATGCCGGACGCCCGAGGACCCCTTAGTCCAGGACTCCCTCAATGGCCCCTGAAGATGTAAGTGCATTTTGGGGAGGGGGAGCCCCCTCATGTATTCAGACTATTGTCTTACTTCCTGGGCCAAAGTCAAGGCGTGCTTTTGTGAGTTCTCCAGTTCCTCCACGAGCTTGTTGTAGTAACTTACCTCAGTCCAGGCGGGCCTCGGACTGGCCTTGTAGTTTTTGATGTGTAGTTCTCTCGAGGGGAGTCCTCCGCGGGCTCGCGAGGTTTCGTGCTTCTGAGGAGCCCGCTGGTCCGCCTGAGAGGGCCTTGCAAGAGGCGAGCATTAGATCACGGTGAGATGCATGGTCATACCACGCCCAGCCCACGCTCGTGAGGCGCTCGCAAGGGAGGGGCAGTAGGTGCTGGTCTCGAAGCAAGGCACAGAGCCAGAAAACTCAAGAAATCAGCGTGAATGAGAAAAGATGCCCCCATGCTTTGTCAATGAAAATATGACTTCGAGTTCAAATCCAAAAGACGGCAAATCGAGCTACAAAAAAGGGGTTGAAAGCAAATGGCCGCGTCCGGCACCTAGCTAGTCTTCTTGTCTTCTCACCAGCACGGAGCCTAGTGCTTTCGCTGGCCGTGAGCGTAGTCATTGGGGGACTGTGTCGATGGCCAACGCTGAGCATGGTGCTTCCATTAGGATGTGGGCGGGAGCCCTTGAGGCCCAAGGACGGCTCTCCGGAGACTCCGCGGCGTGTACAGCCCCACTCATTATTACCTGAGAGTGTCACGGGTGGAGACCTTCATAGGCGTGAGCCTTGCTTCATATCGCCAGACAAGGGCCCCCCCCCCCCCTTGCGTCCGGAAACCAGGATGACGCCAAGGGGCAAAGGGGATGCTAGCGGCACCCTCAGCGACCACGGGCCCTCTGCCGGGGGGAGGGCTCGCCGGCGCCTCCCCAGTAGAGGACCTACCTCCGGGCGACGCCTTGCCCCGCGCGACATGTGGGAGGGCCTTGCTCCGGACTCCTTCCGTGCAGCCCCAGTGTGCTGCCCTTGACTGGAGTGGGGCTGCCGTGCTGGCGTCGCCATCTGCTGCTGCGGCCTGGTCCACCTGCGATCCATGGTTAGTGTAAGCCTGCTCCTGAGATACCAGTGGTACCCTGTGGTGGTTGTCATTGCCGGGGTCGGTGAGGCTCCTGGGTGGCTCATGGAAGGCCTCGGCTTCCAGCATCTCTTCTTCCCATCCCGGCTCGAGGAACGTGCAGGGGTCGTCCTCTGGCGTGTACTCCTGATCCACCATGCGGGGCACATAGGCTTCCTGAGCTGCCTCTCTGGAACCTCCACCGAGGTGCCATGTGCCCCACGCCGCCGAGCCCGGTGCACCTCCCTGGTGGCTATAGGGTGGCGCTCGATTGGGACCGTGAGGAGCAACGCCCGCACCTACGCCCCCCGGGGGAGGCAAGGGCGCGGCCAGATGTCCGGCACCGCCGGTCGTGCTAACACTAGCGAGCCCTCCTGGTGCACCTTGGAGCACGTGGGCGCATCGAGGCCCGTCATGTGACCTGGCCACAACTTGAGATGTAAGTAGGGAGTAGAGAGGCGGCGTATCCCTTGCTGCAGCAGCCAACAGCTCGGCGGCGCATTCCAGCAACGTGTTGCGGCCGCTCTCCATCAGCCAGCACCATAGCAGCTCCCCCGCCACCATGAGCGTGACTCACATGTTCGCCTATTCCCGTCGGGTGTGTGGCGCTGCCGTTGCTGCGTAGCCTGTGGATCTTGTGGCGGCCCGTGCACGCCGCGGCGTGAGGGCGGCGGACGTCGATCCGTGCTGCCTGTGCCCACGGGCATTGGGCAGCGCGCAGGCCGCCTGGAGCGCGGAGTTGAGGTCTTCTGGAACGGATGGAGGTGCTCAAGCGGGCCAGGCCGCCCAGCAGTCGGCCTGGGTCCTTGGATCATCAGACATCGGAGACGCGGGGCAGCAGGTCAATCGATGGGGAAGAAAACCTCGATGCACCCCTACCTGGCGCGCCAAATGTCGGATTACGGGTTCCTGCAAAACCCTTGAGGTTCAAACACTGGGGTGCACACGAAGATCTCTCTCCCCCTAGCTCACACTCTCGCAACGATTTCAAAGCCTAGCCCGCCGAACCCAAGGAACAAGGGACACAAGAGTTTATACTGGTTCGCGCCACCGTTGTGGTGTAATACCCTACTCCAGTGTGGTGTGGTGGATTGCCTTGTAGGCTGGGGATGAACAATTACAAGGGAAGAACAGCCTCCTGAGGAGAGGTGTTCTTGAGCTCGATGAGCTTGTGCGAGTGTGGATGGTCTGGTTCCTCTCCAGATCTGATGAGGTTCCCCCTCCCTCTATGGTGGTGGCTAGTCCTATTTATAGAGGCCCGGGTCCTCTTCCCAAATATTAGGAAGGAAGGGATCCCACAACGGCCAATTCATAGGGGGGCAACTAGTACAAGTTATCCTGACAAAAGGTGGTCTTCGCCTACCAAAGGCTCTGGTGGTGACGCCATCGTGGGCTCCGTGATGACCTCCGTCCTACCGTCCTGCTGGTCTTGGTCTCGTTGCACCGATATGGAAACCTTTGCCTGATGCCTCGGGACTCCTCGCCTGTGCTGGCCTCTTTAGCACCAAAGAGGCAACTGATACTATGCGCCCGCTGGCGCCCGCCTGGCCTTGGTCGTCATGGCTCACGTCATGGAAAACCTCACGAGGTGCCCCTCACCTTGATCTCTCCGCTCCTCGCGAGCCAGCCTAGTGAGGCTGCCTTGAGGAGGTATTGTGTCGTCCGCCTCGCGAGGCTTGGCCCCTCACGAGGGTCTTGATTGTTTGTTGATGAAGATGGGTCGTACCAGGCCGCTGGTGGAGCCACGCCCTGGGCGCAGCCAGGCAAGTCTGGGTATCCCCGTTCCCAGGACACCGAGAGTTGCATTTTACCACTACACATGATGATTTTGATGAATATAATATGCATGTGCTTTCTGCTCCTACTTGCAATTATTATGAGTGAGGAACTACATCTCCGCCTCTCTATGTTTCCTATATGATAAAATTGCAAGAAATTGCTTATGCTATGTATTGACCTTTACTTGATGTGCATGAATAGTTCTTTTATGACATGCTGATGCATAGGACTAGAGTTAGACTTTGTTGCTGCATGATATATATTACTTTGTGCTCACTACAAAATCACAAATCATTGTTAATTAAAATTGGCTTTGATATACCTTGGGATCCAGGTTGATCCATTGCTTGAGCACTTCATGTCTAGCTTAATGGCTTTAAAGAAAGTGCTGCTAGGGTGACAACCAAGAAGTTTTAGAGAGTCATTTATTTCTGTTGTGTGCTTTTATAAAGTTTAAAAACAAAAAAATATAGTGGGGAACCTAAAACTTTTTCAAAAAGAAAAGTGAAAGTAAGAAAGACGAGCACCGTTGAAGTGGGGGAGCTCCTTGAACTTTGTTCATGCCCATGGAAACTTTGCAAACCTTGATTACAGAAACTTTTCAACAAAAATAATTATCCCCTTGTACAAATCCATTGTATTATAAAAATAATGTGCCAATATTTGCCTTTAGGGTGATTAGATTGATTCTTTGGTGTGCGCAGTGCAAAAACAGAAACTTTGGCTGTAGTGCATGAATTTTCATTTTTTACTGGAACATCAAGTGTTTCTAAAAAAATTACACATTACTACTATGAATTTTTTTTATTTTGTCCTTAGTTTTCATAATTTTTGGAGTTACAGAAGTATGGTAGATGTTCAAATTACTACAAAATGTCCTGCTTAAGACATATTCTATTTTTGATGCATTGTTTTGCTAGTTTTGATGAAACAATTGATTTTATCAGTGGCATAAGCCATAGAGAAGTTATAATATAGTAGCTAAAATGCAAAAATAAAATATGAATGGGTTTGCAACAGTACTTAAAGTTGTGATTTGCTTTATTGTACTAACGGACCTCACGAGGGTTTTGTTAAGTTTTGTGTGATTGAAGTTTTCAAGTTTTGGGTGAGATCACAATGAATGAAGGAATAAGGAGTGACAAGAGACCTAGCTTGGGGATGCCCGAGGCACCCCAAGGTAATATTCAAGGACTCCCAAGCAACTAAGCTTGGGGATTCCCCAGAAGGCATCCCCTCTTTCTTCTAACGATCATCGGTAATTTTACTTGGAGCTATATATTTTTGTTCGTCACATAATATGCTTAAATCTTGGAGCGTCGTGTGCTTTTTATTTTTCTTTTGATAATGTAGCATGCTAGTATGAGATAGTCCTCAGTTGATTTATAGAATGCTCTTTGCACTTCACTTATATCTTTTGAGTATGGCTTTACATAATGCTGCATGTGCTTCACTTATATCATTTGAATTTTGGATTGCATGTTTCTCCACACATAGAAAATTGCCATTTGTAGGATGCTCTTTTGCTTCACTTATATTTGTTAGAGCGTGGGCATATCTTTTGTATAAAGAATTAAACTCTCTTGCTTCACTTATATCTATTTAGAGAGTTAACAGAAATTGGTCATTCACATGATTAGTCATAAAATCCTACATAAAATTTGTAGATCATTGAATACGATATGTTTGATTCCTTGCAATAGTTTTTTGATATAAGAATGGTGATATTAGAGTCATGCTAGTGAGTAATTGTGGATTGGTAGAAATACTTGTGTTAAGGTTTGCAATTCCCGAAGCAGGCATGTATGGTGAACCATTATGTGATGAAGTCGGAGCATGATTTATTTTTTGACTGTCTTCCTTATGAGTGGCGGTCAGGGATGAGTGATGGTATTTTTTTTACCAATCTATCCCCCTAGGGGCATGCGTATTAATACTTAGCTTTGATGGCTAATAAAATTTTGCAATAAGTATGTGAGTTATTTATGACTAATGTTGAGTCCATGGATTATACACACTCTCGCCCTTCCACCATTACTAGCCTCTCTAGTACCGCGCAACTTTAGCCGGTGCATTAAACCCACCATATTACCTTCCTCAAAACAACCACCATACCTACCTATTATGGCATTTCCATAGCCATTCCGAGATATATTGCCATGCAACTTCAATCGTTCCATTTATTATGACACGCACCATCATTGTCATATTGCTTTGCATGATCGTAAGATAGCTAGCATGATGTTTTCATGGCTCATCCATTTTTTGATGTCATTGCTATGCTAGATCATTGCACATCCCAGTACACTGCTAGAGGCATTCATATAGAGTCATATCTTTGTTGTAGTATCGAGTTGTAATTCTTGAGTTGTTAGTAAATAAAGTTGTGATGTTCATCATTATTAGAGCATTGTCCTGTGTGAGGAAAGGATGATGGAAGCTATGATTCCCTCACAAGTTGGGATGAGTCTCCAGACTTAACAAAAAAAGAGGCCAAAGAAGCCCAAATAAAAAAAGAGGCCAAAGAGCCCAAAACAAAAAAGGAGAAAAATTAAAAATTAAAAATTAAAAATTAAAAAGAGAGAAAAATAGAGAAGGGGCAATGCTACTATCCTTTACCACACTCGTGCTCCAGAGTAGCACCATGTCTTTCATATAGAGAGTCTCCTATGTTGTCACTTTCGTATACTAGTGGTATTTTTTCATTATAGAACTTGGCTTGCATATTCCAATGAAGGGCTTCCTCAAATTGCCCTAGGTCTTCGTGAGCAAGCAAGTTGGATGCACACCCACTTAGTTTCTTTTGAGCTTTCATACACTTATAGATCAAGTGCATCTGTTGCATGGCAATCCCTACTCACTTGCATCAATATCAATTGATGGGCATCTCCTTAGACCATTAATTTGCCTAGTTGATGTGAGACTTTCTCCTTTTTGTCTTCTCCTCACAATCACCATATTCTATTCCACCTATAGTGCTATATCCATGGCTCACGTTCATGTATTGCGTGAAAGTTGAAAACACATGAGAATATTAAAAGTATGAAACAATTGCTTGGCTTGTCATCGGGGTTGTGCATGATGAAATGCTTTGTGTGATGAAGATGGAGCATAGCCAGACTATATGATTTTGTAGGGATAACTTTCTTTGGCCATGTTATTTTGAGAAGGCATGATTGCTTTATTACTATGCTTGAAGTACTATTGTCTGTTGGCGTTCTAGGCCAGGGGGTGCCCCGATCTGCCTGCCTGTGGGCTTGCGCGTGGCTCCACCAACAACCTGGTATGGCCCATCTTCAGCAGCAGCAGCTCAAGACCCTCGCGAGGGGCCAAGCCTCGCGAGGCGAACGACACCAAGACCTCCCCGGGAGCAGCCTCACTAGGATGGCTCCCGAGGAGCGGAGATCTCTATGCAAAGGGCACCTCGCGAGGTCCACGTGACATGAGCCATGACGACCAAGGCCAGGTGGGCGCCAGCGGGCGCAGTGTACTAGTTTCCTCTTTCGTGCTAAATAGGCAGCCGCAGGCGGAGTCCTGAGGCATCAATCAAAGGTTTCCATATCGGTGGAACAAGACCAAGACCAGCAGGACGGCAGGATGAAGGTCACCACGGAGCCCACTACAGCGTCACCACCAGAGCCTTTGGCAGGCGAAGACCACCTTTTGTCAGGATTGCTTGTACTCGTTGTCCCCCTTCAAACTTGGCCATTGTGGGATCTCTTCCCGCCTAAACATTTGGTAAGAGGACCAGGGCCTCTATAAATAGGACTAGCCACCACCATAGGGGAGGGACGGATCTGGGATCAGATCCATTCCATCCTCAGCTCACCGAGCTCAAGAACACCTCTCCTCCTGAGGTTGTTCATCCATTTTACTAGTTCATCCTTAGCCCACGAGGCAATCCACCAACACCACACTGGAGTAGGGTATTACATTGCAAGGTGGCTCGAACCAGTATAAACCCTTGTGTCTCTCGTTCTCTGGGTTCGTCGAGCTAGGCCGTGAGATCGTTGAGTGAGAAAACTAGGGAGAGAGTGTTCTTCGTGCGCACCCCAGAGTTCGAACCTCATGGGTTAGCTGGAACCCACAATCCGACATTTGGCGCGCCAGGTAGGGGGTGTGCTGAAGTTTTCTCTTCCACTGATCGACCTCCCATCGTCCGTGGCTACGATGTCTGACGATCCGAGGACCCACGCCGACACCGACCGTCGGGCTGCCTGGCCTACCCGGGCACCGCCGACCACCAAAGAAGACCTCAACTCCGCACTCCAGGAGGCCCGTGTGCCGCCGAACACGGCCAACCGCGGGCGGCATGGACCGGGCACTCCGCCCTCGCGCCGCAGCGCACGCGTGCCACCGCGCGATCTTCGGGCTATGCTGCAGCAACGGCACCGCACACCCGACGGGAGTAGGCAAACATGTGAGCCGCGCTCATCGTGGCGCGGGAGCTGCTGCGATGCAGGCTGGCGGAGAGCGATCGTGATGCACTGCTGGAGCACATCGCCGAACTGTTAGACGTAGCTTGCAGAGGTACGCTACCCTTCTGCTCCTTGACCATGCCTCGGGTTGTGGCGGAAGCACATGCAAGACCCCGGCGAGCTCACATGCCCTCTGGGGCGCCAGGGAGACTTGGCGACACCAACTTAGGCCTTGGCGCAGGTCGTCCTCCCTCGATAGCGCCACCACCAGGAGGGACAAGTGTTGGCGGTCCGCCACGAGGACGCGTCGGGATGCCACCTAGCGGCCACCAGGGCCAGGCGCCCCGGCTCGTGGCTCAAGGAGCGGGGCATCCAGGCAATGACCCTGGCGAGGCAACTAAGGACGCCTACGTCCCCCACATGATGAACCTGGAGTATGCACGAGGAGAAGGCCCCAATTCATTCCCTGAACCAGGAGGGAAGGCGGAGCACACGAGAGCGGGGCCTTCCACGGGTCGCCTAGAGACTTCGCCGACCTCTTCGGCGATGATGACATCGAGGTGCAGCCAATATCACAGGAGCGAGTTTACGCTAACCATGAGTTGTAGGTGAACTACGCCGCGGACACAGACCCCAAGGTGGTGGCACACTGGGGGGCTGCGTGGGAGGGGCCTGGAGCAGGGGCGTCCCCCGCGCCGTGTGGAGCAAGGTGCTGCACAGAGGTAGGTCCTCTATCGGAGGAGGCGCCAGCGAGCCCTTCCCCCGACAGAGGGCCCGTGGTCGCCGAGGGCGCCGCCAGTGTCCCCTTTGCCCCTTGGCCTCGTCCTGGTTTCCGGACGCCCCAACGGTGGTCGAGGGTGGCGCAGGGCGGGGCCCTCGTCTGGCGATATGAAGCAAGGCTCACGCCTGTGAAGGTCTCCGCTCGTGACACTCTCACGTAATAATGAGTGGGGTTGTACACGCCCCGAAGTCTCCGGAGTGCCGCCCTCGGACCTCGGGGCCTCCCGCCCATAGTGGAAGCACCATGCTCCGCATTGTCCCCCCAATGACTATGCTCACAGTCAGTGAAAGCACATAGCTCCGCGCTGGTGGAAGACAAGAAGACTAGCTAGGTGTCGGACACGGCCTTTTTTGCTTTCCTTCGCTTTTCTGTAACTTGATTCGCTGAACTTTTGGATTGAGCTTAAGTCCTTTTTGTTGCCAAGTGTGGGGGGAGTTTTCTTTGGTCTCTGCCAGTTTTATCGTATTTTGGTTGGGTGCACCGTTTTCAGGGCTCGTGCCCCCGACCCTCCGGCTCGGGAGCCGGACAGCCGGTCACTCCAGGCATGTTCGGGCGATCTCGGCAGGACCCCATCGGGGAAAGAGCGTACGTGCCGCAAGATTGCCCCGTATGCATCCTGTCGCGGTCTGCAAGACGCTCCTGGCGTGGCTCCCTCGGACAGATCTGCAGTATCCTTAGGAGGCCCAGGACCCGCGATCCCCTAGGGGCTTGCCTCGGGAGAAAGGCGCGCCAACAACCTCATGACCCACTAAAGGCCAGCTGAAATGAAGACAAGTCGCAGCGATGACTCTACCCAAGGGCTCGCGAGAGCGCGTTCCAGGTTCGACTCTAAAGCAAGAAGGATAGAACGATAATTCACATACACGAGGGGCACCCCCTCCAAAATGCTCTTACGGCCTGCGGGGCCGTGACCAAGTCTTTGCGTGTAGATTCAACTGAAGGATGCGGGCTCAATTGGACATGTCGCTCGCGGCATCGTCCTGGTCACTTTAATACGCACTGCTAACACTGTTGTTGGCGTCCCCTTCTCCATCGTCAACCGCGCTGTCTTCGTCCGCCACGACCACCACTGCGTCGTCCTCGGAGGTGAATGCCCTGACCAAGGCGTCCACGTTGTCATCCACCCAACGTGCCAGGTTATCCCGAACAGCCCCGAACACTGGGGCAATAGTGGCGTCAAAGTCGAAGTTGGGGTCGAGGTTCCGAAGATGGCTGAAGACGCAGGAGAATACGTTCCCAAGGAGGCTTCGGCTCCTTTCTTCAACGAGCTCGTGGGCCCTTCCAGCCTGATCCTCCAGGCACGTCACAACTTCGGTGAAGAAACGAAGATGGCTGGTGTAGTCTTCTGCGTGGGGATGTGGGGCGCGCTCTTTGCAGATGGCGCCCAGGGCCAGGTTGGCCCTCACCCCGAGAGCCTGGAGCATGGGAGCATGCTCACGCTGCAACATCTGCCAACGACACGCCTCTTCCCTGTTCTTCTGCGCGAGGGATGCGGCGGCTTCAACTTGCTACTGAAGCGAGAGCAGTTCAACACGAGCGGAGGTCGGGTCGGCCTGGGCAGAGGTCAGGGCACCACCACGGTCCTCTCGCGCTGCTCCGCCTTGTCCAGCCTTGACCTGAGGGCGGTGGCCTAGCCATCAGATTTGGCCTCCAGGAGCTTCAACTTCAGGCCATGCTCATTGGCAAGATCCGCGCGAGCCTTCACCACCCTACGGTCGACCTCCTCCTGGTTCCTGGCTTCGCGCGCGGCGACAACGTCCTCAGCCAGGGCCACTTGGCGCTCCCTCGTCTCCAACCGTTCGAGCTCGAGGTTGTGCTCCAAGGCCTCCAGTAGCAGCGCCTCCTCGTGCTTCAAGACCTCCCCCTCTTCGGAAGGCACTCCATTCATCGACGCCAAGGCGGCCCGGCGTGCCTCAATTTGCTGCTCCAGGGCAGCGTTCAAGGCCAGGAGCTTGCGTTCCCACTTCTCGGTGCCCTCACGACGGTGTTCGGCCTCCTTCGCCTCCTCCAAGGCCCGAGCACTGGCTTCGTGGGAGGCCACAAGTTCCATTGCGGCCTTTGCTTTGTCACGCTCGTGCTGAAGCTGCCCAAGGTTAATGGCAAGCTTCAACTGGTGCCACTCACGAGCCAGGTGGAGGTTCTCTGTCTCGAGGCGAGCGTCAACCACCACGAGCTCTCCTTCGAGGCGGCTCAAAGCAACCATCACCTCATGCAAGAGCTCGTGGCATACAGCACCGTGTCCGCGCACAAGCTCCAGGGCGCGGCCAAGTTCGTCCTCCGCGCCTAGGGTTGCTGGGGAAGTTTGAGCCAGCCTGCTTGCCCCCGGCAGGGAGCTCGATGATGGCGCCTTCCCCTCCGCCTTGTGGTCCTTGGCAAAGGTGCTAGGTGATGCGGCCTGGCCACCCGAAGACAAGGCCGATGGTGGGGACCCCTGCGTTGGTTTTCCCTGAAGAGGAAGGGATGATGCAGCAAACTAGCGTAAGTATTTCCCTCAGTTTTTGAGAACCAAGGTGAGGGAGTCCTGGATTAGGGGGTCTCCGGACAGCCGACTATATCCTTTGTCCGGACTGTTGGACTATGAAGATACAAGATTGAAGACTTCGTCTCGTGTCCGGATGGGACTCTACTTGGCATGAAAGGCAAGCTAGGAAATACGGATATGGATATCTCCTCCTTTGTAACCGACCTTGTGTAACACTAGCCCCCTCCGATGTCTATATAAACCGGGGGGTTTTAGTCCGTAGGACAACATACAATCGTACCATAGGCTAGCTTCTAGGGTTTAGCCTCTCCGATCTCGTGGTAGATCAACTCTTGTACTACACATATTATCAAGAATAAATCAAGCAGGACGTAGGGTTCACCTCCATCAAGAGGGCCTGAACCTGGGTAAAACATTGTGTCCCCTGCCTCCTGTTACCATCCGCCTTAGATGCACAGTTCGGGACCCCCTACCCGAGATCCGCCGGTTTTGACACCGACATTGGTGCTTTCATTGAGAGTTCCTCTGTGTCGTCGCCATTAGGCTTGATGGCTCCTTCAATCATCCATAGCGATGCAGTCCAGGGTGAGACTTTTCTCCCCGGACAGATCTTTGTATTCGGCGGCTTCGCACTGCGGGCCAACTCGCTTGGCCATCTGGAGCAGATCGAAAGTTACGCCCCTGGCCACCAGGTCAAGTTTGGAAGCTTAAGCTACACAGCCGATATCCGCGGAGACTTGATCTTCGACGGATTCGAGCCCCTGCCGAGTGCGCTGCACGGTCTCGATGAGCATGATTTAGCTCTACCATCGGACAGTGTTCAGGAGATTGCACCGGCGACTGCTCCGACCCTCAATTCGGAGCCAATCGCGCCATCCATGGACGGGTGGATAGACCCCGCCATGGAGGCCATACTCTCAGCAGCGATCGAGCCGAGGATCGACCTTACCCTTCACTGGAGCCGTGACACCGAACTACTGGATCCTTCTCCGGCCACGGACTCCGAACCACCTGCGCCCGTGCCTATCGAATCCGGCTGGGCGCCGATCATAGAGTTTACCTCCGCAGATATTTTTCAGCACTCGCCCTTTGGTGACATACTGAACTCATTAAGGTCTCTCTCCTTGTCAGGAGAATCCTGGCCGAACTATGTTTGGCAGGATGGGGATGCAGATGACGAAGAAATTCGCCGCCCACCCACCACCCACTTAATAGCCACTGTCGACGACCTAACCGACATGCTGGACTTCGACTCCAAAGACATCGACGGTATGGACGGCGATGCAGGAGACGAACAGGAACCACTGCCCATAGGGCACTGGACGCCCACTTCATCATATGACGTATACATAGTGGACACACCCAAACAAAACGACGACGAGGAACGGAAGGACGCAACGAAGGGTTGTTACCTCGAGAAACAGTCAAGGCGGCGGCGTAAGCGCCGCTCCAAATCCCGCCTCGGCAGAAACAATGATCATATAGACCCAGCGTTAGAGCAGGGTGAACCATCGCCCGACCATGGCAACATGGAAAATCAAACTGAACAACCCGACTCCGTCAAAGATAATAGTCCGGACGACATCACACCGGACAGGCACCCGGAGAAACAGAATGCCCATCAAAGGCTGGTTGCCACTGCGAGGAGTCTGAAAAAGCAGAAGCAAAGGCTCAAGGCCGCACAAGACACACTCAAAATCAGATGGAGTGAAGTACTCTACACTGCAGCGAAGTACAGCAGTAATCGCCACACCAAGAGCTACCCGAAGCGAAAATTGCTACCTGAATTTGATGAGAAGGCCTTAGACCCTCCGCAACTAAAAAATAAAACGGCCATCCGGTCGGATAGACGACCTCGTGGCCAATATAGAGCAGCGAACGACGCCGCACTTAAGCCAGTACGCGATCCACGCGATGGCTCGCATCAAAAGGACGGCGCAACCAGATCCATCTACGGACCATTCAAGCGCGCTCCAACATACAATGCAACACAACAAACATCCGAACACCACGATACACCCAAATACAGGGGTGCCGCACACCCCCTATGTTTCACCGATGAGGTGCTGGACCATGAATTTCCAGAGGGATTCAAACTCGTAAACATAGAGGCGTACGATGGAACAACAGACTCTGGGGTCTGGATTGAGGACTACATCCTCCATATCCATATGGCTCGAGGAGACAATCTCCACGCCATCAAGTACTTACCCCTCAAGCTCAAAGGGCCAGCTCGACATTGGCTTAAAAGCCTCCCCGAAAACTCCATCGGAAGCTGGGAAGAGCTCGAAGACGCCTTTCGGGAAAATTTTCAAGGGACCTATGTCCGACCACCGGATGCAGACGATTTAAGTCATATAACTCAACAGCCCGGTGAGTCAGCCCGAAAGCTTTGGAACAGGTTCCTCACAAAAAAGAACCAAATAGTCGATTGTCCGGATGCCGAAGCCTTAGCAGCTTTCAAGCATAGCGTTCAAGACTAATGGCTTGCCAGACACCTCAGCCAAGAAAAGCCGAGGACAATGGCAGCATTAACAAGCCTCATGACCCGCTTTTGCGCGGGCAAGGACAGCTGGTTAGCCTGATGCAGCACCAGCGACCCAAGTACATCCGAAGTCAGGGATGCAAACGGGAAATCACGACGCAGCAAGAATAAGCGCCGGAATAAAGAAGACAGCCCGAAGAGCACGGCGGTAAACGCCGGATTCAGAAGCTCTCGGCGAGGACAGCAAAAGCCGCCCTCCAAAGGCAACAGAGACGAACTGTCCAGCCTAAACAAAATTCTGGACCAAATATGTCAGATCCATAGCACCCCCGATAAACCTGCAAATCATACCCACAGAGAATGTTGGGTCTTCAAACAGTCCGGCAAGCTCAACGTCGAACACAAGGGGCAGGATACACCAAGTGAAGACGAGGACGAGCCTCGCAAGCAAAGCACAGGGGAACAGAAGAAATTCCCACCAGAAGTCAAAACAGTCAACGTGTTACACGTGATAAAGGGGAGAAATAAAGCGGCACCCCTAGAGAAACATGCCCTAGGGCCTATCACCGCAGAGCACCGCCACTGGTCGTCTCAACCGATCACCTTCGACCATCGGGACTACTCGGCAAGTATCCGACATGCAGGATGGGTTGCCTTGGTATTAGATCCAATAATTGGCGGATACCACTTCACACGAGTCCTGATGGACGGCGGCAACAGTTTAAATCTGGTATATCAGGATACAGTCCGCAAAATGGGGATAGACCCAATAAATATTTGCCGCAGTAATGCTACCTTTAAAGGAGTAACGCTAGGCCCAGAGGCTCATTCCAAGGGCTCCCTGCTACTAGAGGTTATATTCGGCTTCCCCATAACTTCCGCAATGAAAATTTAACCTTCCACATCGCTCCATTCCAAAGTGGCTATCAAGCACTACTCGGACGCGAAGCTTTCGCTCGCTTTAATGCAATACCGCATTACGCTTCCCTCACGCTTAAGATGCCCGGTCCACGCGGCATCATTATAGTAAATGGAAATATTGAGCGCTCCTTGAGCGCCGAAGACAGTGCGGCCGCCTTGGCAGCCGCACACTAAATGGCCTCACCAACTCAAGCATTCGATAGGTCGTGAAGACCACGGACGCGGTTAGACGAGTCCGGCGCAGCTATATGTAATTAATACAGGTTTGATGGCCATACCCCTAGTACAATACAAGGGGCTCAACGTGCGCAAACAAGTGGCAATTAGGCTCAATCTTACTCATCTTGAATTGTACATGGTTTCTTTAGTATAACCTACCTTTTTGCACGACAACTTCTCAATTAAGTTCCTCTCTTTTACACATGACAATCGTGCTACACCCGTCCAGGATACGGCACAACAGAGACACAGGCGCAGACGTGTAGCAGGGACCCGTTCCAAGGATTGTTTTTAGATTAAGACCCTGCGTAAACCTTTTTTACTGTCTCTTGTTGATACACATCCCTCGAATTCTCAGTACAATTGAGAAGGATGCTGACGTCTTGGCAGGTGGCCACGTCAGAATAATGCGCGTACCTGGACACCAGGGGCTTATTACAAAGGGCACTGTTTAGGCCCAGTTTACACCATAAAGACCGAATACCTTAGGGAGTGTTCGGCGTCGTGAGTTTGGCCTTATATGCATCAGCTCCGAATTATGTCTTTGGTCAAATGTTGGGTTTGCCCGGCTCCTGTGTTTTGCTGCCTTACGTTCCGCTCTATTGGCTAAGGCGGCACCAGGAGAACTACTGCGATTGTGCCCTGGTTCATCCGGACGAGCACCTCATTAGAGAAAGCCGAAAACTGACTATCATGATATAGCGTGAGACTGGTCAACCACTCGATGACCTATTGGAATCTTCGGGATTCCTCCGCCTTAACGAAGGGCCGTTTCCCGGCCAGGCATGTACGCACCCCAAATTCGGACAAGTGCGGAGCCACCAGGGGCAATATAGTAGCCCCACTATCAAACTCCTTTGGCTAAGTGAAAGTGTTAAAGCACTATAGTGTGGTTGCCTAGTTTGCTGCGCTATCACCTCCTTAATAGGACCAAGACGTTGGATTAAGTGTGAATACGCATCTTCTGCGAACACCCCCGCATTATATGCATGGGGGTTGAAGCCGACGACTGCAATCTTTTAGGTTATATACATGTATACATAAACGGCCGCACAGGAGGCATCATAATACTTTCGGGCAAAAGTATAAATACAGCCTTGATAAATTTAATAAAACATTGTTTTTACAATGGGAATACATGTCACTCAAACATAACATTCTTCCAGCACTGTGCCTCTATCGAACGAGCGCCTTCAAGAACTTCTTCAAAATAGTGCTCGGCAGCCACTCGGCCTATGGCCGAACCCTGCGCCACGACAGTGGTGGCATCCATCTCCGCCCAGTATGTTTTGACACGGGCAAGGGCCATCCACGAGCCCTCTATGCACGCCGACCTCTTCATCGCATTAATGTGCGGCACTGCACCAAGGAACTACTGCACCAAGCTAAAATAGTTGTTCAGCTTTGGCCTTTCCGGCCACAGATGATCCACAACAAACCTCATGGCGAGTCCAAACAATCTATTCAGCTCGGCCCATTCGGCAAGCTGATCAGTCAGGGGAAGCGGACGCTCTGGAACATTAAATTGCGACCAGAATAGCTTGTCCACTTCACGATCTATTTGATCTTGGAGGTATTCAGCCGCATCAACATCACTCGCCGCCAAGTCCAGATATGCGTCTGCCAAACTCCACAGCCCGTCCAGAGGGGCATACCGAGGATCCCCAAACTTCCTCCGCAGCATAAAGGGCTTCCCAGCCACAATATCCCCAGCTTCACAAAGTTCCTCCTTCTTCGCTCTCATTACAGAGCGGGTATCCTTGGTCGCCATCATGGAATTTTCCAGGTTCGTCGCCTTCGCCCGGTTTTCTTCTTCAAGAAGCTGGCAGCGGTCGGCAGTATCTTTTAACTTTACAGTCATCTTGGCCATTTTTTCTTTGCTCTTGCTATGCGCGGCCTTCTCGGCTCTTAACTCTTCGGCCGCCTTTAACATGGCTGCATTACTACTCCTTGCTTGTTCCTTGGCTCGGGCAAGCTCCGCTCGAAGGGTCTCCACGGTGGCAGCTCCATCTGCAGTCACAACATATTAAAGATACTGGCATCATGCTGCTCTTAATATGTGACATTCACCAGAAACATCACCTACCATGTGCCTCGCCAAGCCGCCTGTTAACAAGCTCGATGTCGGCATCCGCCGCATCCAGTTGCCGCTTTAGTTCAGCAACCCCATAAGTTCAGCTAGCCACCGGAGCTTCAACTACCTGCACATAAAGGCGGTCTGGTTATTACCTGGGACTACAATCCTCTGTTTGCCGCCGTTCTCGACGACAACCAGAGTCTCAGGGGCTACTATCTACACAGGGCACACCTAAAAATGTGCGGTACTATCACAAATGTGTATCACTTCACGTACCTCAAAACCCGTAAGTAGACTCATAAAGGCTTCATGCAACCCGCTTTCGGCGAACGAAATCCTTTCAATCACCATACACATCAATGTATGGTGCTCTTGATAGTCGCTCGCTCTAGCAGATCCTTTAGTACGTCCGACCGCATACCAGATGGTGCCAGACTCTTTTGATTGCTCTCTGCAAGAGTCGGATACTAAGGACTTCGGGTGGCCATAGGATTACCTTCTGGCCTTGCCGGATCAGGAGAAACTCTCCGTGACGACACTTCAAGGTCGCCCGCTGTCGGCATTCTGGGAACGGGGGTCCCCAGACTTGCCTGCCTGCGGCCTGCGGCGTGGCTCAAAGGGGGCCCAGCACGGCCCGTCCTCATCGACGCAAACCCAAGACCCTCGCGAGGGGCCAAGCCTCGCGGGGCGGACGACACGGAGCTTCCTCAGGCACAGCCACATCAGGCTGGCTCGCGAGGAGGCGGAGAGATCAAGGCGGGGTACCTCATGAGGTGCCTGTGACGCAAGCCATGACGACCAAGGGCGCCAGGCGGGCGCCAGCCCACGTAGTGTCCTCCTTTCCTCTTTGGTGTAAAGGGAGCAAGAGCATGCGAGAGCATCAAGCAAAGACACCCGTTTCGGTGCAACGAGACCAAGACCAGTTCAACGGTAGGAAGGAAGTCATTGTGGAGCCCAAGCCAGCGTCACCACCAGAGCCTTTGGCAGGCGAGGACCAACTTTAGTCAGGATAAGTGTAGCAGATGTTCCCCTTCAAAATGGCCAATTGTTGGCGCCCTTCCCGCTCAATATTTGGGAAGAGGCCCAGGGCCTTTGCCTATAAATAGGACTAGCCACCCACAGGGTGATGGGATCGAAGAGAGAGGATCGAAAACCAGAGAGAGGATCGGAAATCAGAGAGAGGATGGGAAATCAGAGAGAGAATCGAGAAGAGAGAGAGAAGGGTGACTGAACTCCTCCTAGCAGTTCATCCCCACAGCCAAGAGCAGACCCTCGCGAGGCTGTTCTTCCTTGTATTGCTCATCACCATCAGCCCAAGAGGCAATCCACCACACCACACACTGGAGTAGGGTGTTACACCACAACGGTGGCCCGAACCAGTATAAACCCTATGTCTCTTGTGTTGTTCTTCCCATAACTTAGATCTCAGCGAGGCGGAGGGGTGCAGGTAGGTAGAAGGCGAAATCTCCGCGCGCACCCCAGTGTTCGAACCTCAAGGGTCTGCCGGAACCCGAAATCCGACATTTGGCGCGCCAGGTAGGGGTGCACCGGAATTCGTCTCCCACCACCCCGTTCTCCTCCGACCATCGCGTCCATGTCTGACGCTCATGGGCCCGCGCCAAGCGCCGGGCTGCTCTCGCTTCCCGCGTCGCCCAGACGGCTCCTGTCGGCAGGCGTCCTCGCCGTTCCCCGTCACCTGCCGTCAATGCCGCCACCGTCCCGACGGGGGACGAGCAGCAAGCATCGTCTCAGCATCCGTCCGTGCGGCAAGACGGCCGCACCGCTACTCCCTCGCTCACCCCAGCTGGTTCTTCGTCCCGCGCGCTCCGCGCACCCATGGAGGCTCGAGCTGCGCTCATCACGGCAAATGAGCTCCTGTGCTACCGTCCCATCGACGACGCCTATGAAGAATGGCTCGACCGCGTCACCGAGCTCGTCCGCACCACAGGGGGCTCTCCTGCGCCGTCTGTTCCGCTGCACCGCACCCTGCCCCGCGCGGACGATGAAGCTCCGGTGGCGCCCCGGCCACCTCCTCCTCAAGAAGGCGCCATGGCTCCAAGGCGCGTGGCCCCTGGGTGGAACCCGCTCTGTCAGGTGCCAGCGCGGCAAGAGCAGAGCTGGCAAGAAGTCCCTTGCCCGCAAGAAGCTGCCCGGGCACTCCCTGCTCCAGCACGTCGCGACCATGCTCCTGCTCCCGCGTGTCAAGACCCTGTGCTGCTCCCAGCTGCAGCGCGTGGGGGCATGCAAGACCAAGCTCTTCATCACCCAAGGCCTCCCGTGGCCACAGCAGGCTGTCGTGCATTCACCGCCGAGCTATGCAGCATCACGTGGCCCGGCAAGTTCAAGCCAGACCTGCCTCCTCGTTACGATGGCACGGCCGACCCTGCGGAGTTCCTTCAGCTCTATGAGGTGGGCATCGAAGCTGCCAACGGAGACGAGAAGGTCATGGCGAACTGGTTTCCCATGGCGCTCAAGGACGGGGCCTGCACCTGGCTCCTGAACCTGGCCCCAGGCACGATCTCCTCCTGGGACAAGATGCGCACCCGCTTCATCGCCAACTTCCAAGGTACTCGCGACCGGCCACCCGCCGTGAGCGACATGCGCCGCATCAAGCAACAACCCGGAGAGACCATGCAGAAGTACATCCAGCGCTTCAACAATGCACGCCTCAAGATTCCCAAGGTGACCGAGGAGGCCATCATCTCAGCCTTCTCCGACGGCGTGCGCGATGTCAAGATGAAGGAGGAGTTGGCGATGCATGAAGACATGTGCACTTCCTTGGAGTTGTTCAACTTGGTAACCAAGTGTGCCAGGGCTGAGGAAGGGTGTCTCTCCCTCCTTGAGCTGCCTGCTGCAGACCCAGAAGGGAAGAAGCCCAAGGCCAAGGATGTGAAGCACAAGGGGGCTGTCATGCTCGCGGCAGAACCAGATACCAAGCGGGGCAGAGATTTGCCCGAACCTCACAAGGGCAGTCGGTACTGTGTGTACCACGACCTCCACACCCACAACACCAACGAATGTCAAGAGCTCCGAGCCGTGCGAGAAGGAAGGATCGGCCGTCGCCCCGACCGCGGCGACCGGGGCAACAGTCGAGAAGGAGGAAGGAACGCAGGACGCTGGGAAGACCGCGGCCCGCGCCAAGGGTGGCGCGATCAACCTCGCGAGGATTGCTGGCAAGACCCGCCTCGCGAGGGAGACTGGAGGGATCAGCCTCACGAGGATCGCCCGCAAGGCAACGCAGGCCTCCCTCCGCTGTTGCCGCAGCCAAGGAGAAACGAGGACCGCCATCAGGACAAGGGGGCTGGGGGCTTCCAGGAGCCGCGCGCAGTCGCCTGCATCCTCGGCGGGGCTCAAGCCCCAGCCTCTCAATGCATCTTCAAGCAGTTCGCCCGCGAAGTGAATGCAGTCCTTCCCAAGCTGGAAGCCACGCGCCCTCTCAGGTGGTCGGCGTGCGCCATCACGTTCAGCTCAGCAGATCAGCTCAAGTGTGCAGCTACAGCTGGAGTCCTCCCGATGCTTTGTTCCCCAATCATCAGCAATGTGGTGGTCACCAGGACCCTCATCGACGGCGGGGCAGGGCTCAACGTCCTGTCCGTGGAAACATTCAAAAATCTCCAAGTGCCCTACAACCAGCTTCAGCCAACCAAGCCTTTCTCCAGAGTCACCGACGGCTCCACGGTCCCGATTGGGTAGGTCCACCTCCCAGTCACCTTCGGGGCACGCGACAACTACCGCACCGAGCTCATCGACTTCGACGTCGCTCACATTTGCCTGCCGTACAACGCCATCCTTGGGTACCCAGCGCTGGCCAAGTTCATGGCCGTAACTCACCACGGCTACAACGTCCTCAAGATGCCAGGAAGTGGCGGAGTCATCACGGTGCCCTGTGAAGAGAAGGACGCGGTGTGTTCCCTGGAACGAGCCTTTCAGGCCACGTCACTGGAAGACCCGGATCGCGGAAGCAGGAGGCTTCCCGAGACCGCCCCCAAGAAGAAGAAGACATCGTCCAGCCCGGCCCCTCAGGAGGCAGGCCCCTCAGGGCCCGCGCCTGCCCAGGGGGAACCTCCTTCTGTCGCATAGGAAAGCGCGCCCGGCGCCCTCCTCAGGCAGGGCTCGGGGGCTCTCCCCTGGAGGGCCACCGACCTGGCTAAGGTCACGAGGGAGGCACTTGAGCACCACATGGAGGCGTGTTTCGGAGCATGTTTCCCTCAGGAAGGAGTAAAGCAAGGAGATCCAGACCCTCAGGAGTTCGTCAGCAAGGCCATTCAGGAGCTACAGGAGTCAAGAGTCATGAGAGGCGACCGCCGCCTACCAGCTGTGGCTCCCCATCCAGGCGAGGATGGTGGGCTGTGCGTCTGCATCGACATACCAGGGCTCAATCGAGTCGCCCCTCTAGAGCGCCTCTGGCCCTCGCGAGTGGGGCGCTGCAAAGGTCCACCACACAGCTACGTTCGCATGCCTTACGACTTGCCGAACGCGGCTACCACGTACCAGCGCCTCATGAGGGGCATCATGGAGGCTCAAGAGGCCAGGCGTTCCACAGCCCTGGCGGAGATGGAGATGGTCCGCAAGTAACCACCAGCGCCTCCGGAGCCTCCCGAGGCCCCTGGGCCTGGGGGCTCGTGAGGATTGGCTTCCGCAGCCCACCGAGTCTGCTACACCAACACTCCTTCGTCCTCAACATCATCAGGTGACATCTTTCAAGTTTCACTTCCAGCTGGGAGCGCCCCCCCAGGGCTGCATTATTCCCAGGCCGCGTGGGTCCGTCCCTGCGGAATGTATCCCTTTTATTTCATGTTGTTAGCTTACTTTGTTGGGGGTGCCCCTCGGGTTGCATCATCCCCAAGTCGATCGGGCCTGACCCAGTGATGTCCACCTTCCCAGCATCTATTTGAATGAATCCACTCCTTCGCGGCTAATGAGTTTGACCTAGTTGCCCGCTCAACTGACGCCAACTGACGGAGCTGCTCCCAAACGGCACGACGCTTGCGCATGGGTCCGTCCCTGCAACGCCGACAAACCTGAATGGCTGAGCTCTGGCCGCGGCAGCCCTGCATGGCGCCACCTCGTCAAGCCTTCAGTGCCTCATCGCCCCTCGGAAGCAACCAACAGCTGACTGTCAATTTTCATGGCAACCCCTCATTCTTTCTATGATAGGTCTACAGGATCTCCTAAAGGAGCTACGTCAGGCGAGGCCCTTGCGGTGTCTCCTTCACTCTCATCCGTGCGAACCGCTTGCACGTTAAAGGGGGGTGCCTGAGCATCGCGACTCAGGGCTCCTACTGGCTCTCCAGCCCTCACCCTCTGGCCTTGTCCACGGCATCGCGACCTGGCATACCAGCGACGGCTGAGACTCGCTCGAGGGCCGGGACCCGAGGACATAGAGCAGAAAGGGGAGCAAAGGCGAGAGGGGAGGGACACGCGAGGACCTCGCCGAGCAACCTCACGCCTGCCGATGCACGGACTCGGCGACACACCAGAGAACGGCCCCTAATTCTCAAGATAAGTCACCACCCGGAAGCACCAGCTACCGTGGCACCATCCCCGCACCTAATGCAATCCCGTGTTAGCGACGCCGCTCCCCTTTCTCACCGAACAACGGCTGCTTGAGCGCCAAAGGCGACCTCCTGAGCATCGCGACTCAGGGGCTCTTATTGGACCCCGGGTCGCTCACCTCCTGGCCTTGACCACGGCATCGCGACCTGGCATACCAGCGTCGGCTGAAGCCGCCTTGGGACTGGGACCTGTCGGCGCAGAGCACCAAGCCCTCGTGAGGTTCGAAAGGGAGAACTGAGCTAAAACGGAATGAGCAACTCGCACAGTTCTACGACAAGGGTTATATTAACAAAACAGGATCACAGGCACCTTACAAGCCCCCACGGGATGCGTCTTTGATTCCTCGCAGGGAACAGATCCTAAAGGAACGCTAACTACAGGCGCCCCTGCAAAAGACGCCATCATCAACAGTGGGCGGTCAAGCACCGGCGCCAACCCCATCTAGATCAGAGTCGGCGACGGCGTGACGAGCCCGCCCTGCTCCAGGAGCGGCACCGGCTCGGGGGCTCGTAGCTGTCGTCGCTCGTCTCCAGAGTCACGAAGAGCTCGCTGGAGTCACTGGAACTTCCGACGCCTCCGCCGCCCGAGGAGCCGCCAAGGGAGCGGTCGGCGGGCCCAGTCCGCGCCGTAGCAGGGTCCCGACCACCTCTCCCGGGGCAGCACTCCAGCCGGCGGCCATTCGCATCGAAGACCTTGAAGAACATCACCGAAGCACCATCGTACTCCAAGTGGATCGCGAAGGCGCCTCTTCTCCTGCAAACCCGGGTGATCTCGCTCCAGCCTCGAGTCATGAAGACCTCGCCCGGAGCAACGACCGCGACGTCTGCTTCGGTCGCGAGGGTGCTGCAGCCAAAGCTCCAGGAGTTCTCCCTGCGGGATGATGGAGGCGAAGAAGGGAGGAAGGCGAATCCAAGACTGAGGAGGCATGGCGGCGCGGAGCACGAACTCTCAGGAGGAGCCCTCGGTGTGGACCCCAGGAGGGACGACCCACACCTTCGTGACCCGTCGGCGCCGACGGCGGCGCCGCCCGTGGCGATCGGCATCAACTCCTTCAGGGCCCTCGATGTGGGCGTACAAGGGAAGCAGGAACCCCGGCGGTGCCCGCTCGCACCAGGGCCTCGACACCACCTGATGGTCCCCCTCGTCCCGGCCGCGGAGGGCGAGCCGTTTCTTCGGCGGGAGCGGGTCTGGTTCCTCTCGGGGAGCCTTTCCCTTCTCTGCCGACGAGAACCGGCGGATCGGAGCCATCGCAGCAAGACGGAGCAAGGACCGGAAAGAAGGAGAAGCAAGGAGGGATGGACTGGAAGCGCACGCGCCGTTCCGTACTTATGGCCGGCGAAGGCCAACCGCCGACCTCCACGATCGCAGGTAATCATGACCCGCTTTGCATGCAGGGACTTGTCCGATCCGTGCAGTTGCCGAGGCGCCATGGAGAACTGGAGACGCCCACGCCCAATCAACCGCCATGCGGCGCCAAGGCCGCAGGCTGTTAGGACCCGCGACGCTTCGCCCTTGCCCTTTCGCCTCCCTGCACGGCCAAGTCCGGGCGCGCCTTGGGCCCGGGGGCTACTGTCGGCATTCTGGGAACGGGGGTCCCCAAACTTGCCTGCCTGCGGCCTGCGGCGTGGCTCAAAGGGGGCCCAGCACGGCCCGCCTTCATTGACTCAAACCCAAGACCCTCACGAGGGGCCAAGCCTCGCGGGGCGGACAACACGGAGCTTCCTCAGGCACGGCCACATCAGGCTGGCTCGTGAGGAGGCGGAGAGATCAAGGCGGGGTACCTCACGAGATGCCCGTGATGCAAGCCATGACGACCAAGGGAACCAGGCGGGCGCCAGCCCGCGCAGTGTCCTCCTTTCCTCTTTGGTGCAAAGGGAGCAAGCGCAGGAGAGAGCATCAAGCAAAGGCACCCCTTTCGGTGCAACGAGACCAAGACCAGTCCAACAGCAGGAAGGAAGTCATTGTGGAGCCCAAGCCAGCGTCACCACCAGAGCCTTTGGCAGGTGAGGACCAACTTTAGTCAGGATAAGTGTACCAGATGTTCCCCTTCAAAATGGCCAATTGTTGGCACCCTTCCCGCTCAATATTTGGGAAGAGGCCCAGGGCCTTTGCCTATAAATAGGACTGGCCACCCACAGGGTGAAGGGATCGAAAATCAGAGAGAGGATAGAAAACCAAAGAGAGGATCAGAAATCAGAGAGAGGATGGGAGATCAGAGAGAGAATCGAGAAGAGAGAGAGAAGGGTGACTGAACTCCTCCTAGCAGTTCATCCCCACAGCCAAGAGCAGACCCTCGCGAGGCTGTTCTTCCTTGTATTGCTCATCATCATCAGCCCAAGAGGCAATCCACCACACCACACACTAGAGTAGGGTGTTACACCACAACGGTGGCCCCAACCAGTATAAACGCTGTGTGTCAGGACCCCGACTCAATGTCACATCGATCTAGCCGGTAACACCTCATATCACTTTGCGGCCTCACGCACGGTATCCCCACGGGTGTCGCCTTACCCTTGCCCGGGACCGTTTGCGCCTTTTCGCTCACGTATATGATAGTGTCGCTAGAATCCATATGATAAGGAATCCGGGCTGACATGACTAGTCGTAAACCCAAAGTGGCACAGACTTACAGGGACAGGCATCCATGACCCGGCTTCAAACGTGTCGGTCATCAGCAAGTGGGTCCGGGCTGTAGCACTGGGCTAGCAGGACTCCGGTAAACCGGGCTGTAGCGGGCTAACAGGACTCCGGTACTCATAGCGTGACATTTCCCCGAAGGGACAGACACAGGAACGAAGAAGGGCACATGCCGGCCAGCCTAAGTGTTCCAGAGCAGTAGCAAGCTACCATGGCTCAGCGGTAACACTAGGAGACATTTCCCGGTAAGAGAGGCTACTGAAGATAAACAACTAGATAGTCAGATCCCACACATACCAAGCATTTCAATCATACACACAATATGCTCGATATGTGCAAATACAACGAAGCATCACAACATGACTCTACGACACAAATACTTTATTTAAGGCTCAGGGAGCCATACATAACATACACAAAGGTACGGGTCCCACGACCCAACATACAAGTCATACAGTCATACAAACCAGCAGCGGAAGTAACTTGTCTGAGTACAGACAACTAGTAAAATAAAAGAGGCTTGGAAAGCCTAGCTATACTACATGGTCCTTCACAAGCTCAGGGTCACCACCTGGGTCTTTAGCCTACTCGTTGATGTCAACGTCTACATAGAACCCATCAGAAGGGGTTGCAGCGTCTTCTGTAAAAATGTAAATTATAGCAACATGAGTACAAAGGTACTCAGCAAGACTTACATCAGATCCTACATACATGCATATTATCAAGAAGGGTTGGTGGAGTTATTGCAGCAAGCCAGCTTTGACTCTTGGCTAGACTATCCTACGATACTCCAACTTGAAATGGTTTTGCGCACACGAGTCCACTACTCACCACTTCAATACACTACCGAGGATCCACCTCCGTCTTCCTACGGAAGAGCCATCCTCGGCACTCACACTTATCTTGAGGCTTTTAACAGTTTCCATTTACTTATCTATGAACTATATAGGCAACCAAGTAGTCCTTTACCGCGGACGCGGCTATTCGAATAGATCATGTTAACCCTGCAGGGGTGTACTTCTTCATACACGCTCTCACCACTTACCGTCGTTTACACGACATGTACTCGGCAACCTTCAAGCGGAAGCCCAACGTGGGTGTCGGCCACGACCTACCTAATCACCTAAGCCTCCAGTCCAGGTTTATCGCCTATCCAGGTTCCATCCGCAGGGAGTCCGGCCGAGGTTTCCCATACGGCCCCGAACGATGTGAACAGGGTTCCCGAGATACCTAACGGGTATTCGGTACACCGTGCCACGTACCTACCGCATCATAGCCCACCCCTACGGTCAGCGCTGTCCACGGCCTCCAGTAGGCTACAAACACCAGAAACTACTTGCAACTCCTGGACGGAGAACTAGGGTGAATAAGAAGCCGAGAGGGTCCATTGGTTTCGGGCCCAATGCATGGTAGTAGCTGATTCTTAAATCACACATACAGATCTCAGTGCTTAAGGTCGGCTTCAATGAAACAACCCACCATGTACTCCTACATGGCCTCTCATCGATACCTTTACCAAATCGTGTTCACCACACAACTCTCATTACCGACATAAACATTTCACTCTAGCCCATCACCCAGATGAACCAGACCTGACACGACTCTAAGCATAGCAGGCATAGCAAGGTAGGAACAACACATACATATGGCTCAATCAACTCCTACACATGCTAGTGGGTTTCATCTAGTTACTGTGGCAATGACATGTCATGCAGAGGAAATGGGTTCAACTACCGTAGCACACAGCAGTTTGAAACGCGTTGTCTTAATGCAGTAAAAGAGAGCAGGAGCGAGAACATGGGGTTGTATCGATATGATCAAATGGTTGGTTGCTTGCCTGATGGTTCGATGCACTGATACGGTTCTTCGTTAGGGTAATCACGGTACTCCTCGGAGGCAGAACCTGTCGCAAAGGACACCGATACACAACCATCACCAAACAATGTGCAACAATATGATGCATGCATGAAACATGGCAATATGAGTGTGTTGGGCTAATGCAACTAAAACCAGAAGGGTTTGAACAAATTTGAATCAAAGATTCAAATTTCAAACTCAAACATGGCCTTTTAAAGTGCTTTTCCTTGTTCTGCTTAAAACATCAATTTAACTTGTTTGATCATGCATGAAAATAGTACAGATGGATAGATTGGATTTTTCTGATCATTTTTCATATATAATTTGTCCAATTTGGAGTTACAGAATAAAAGTTATGAATTTTTGAAGTTTAAATAATATTCTGGAATTTCCTGATTTAATTTAAATTCAGAAATATAATTATTGCGCCAGCATGACGTCAGCATGACGTCAGTGGTCAACTGCGGCTGTCTGGGGTCAAACCTGACGTGTGGGGCCCACACGTCAGTGACAGGGGGGTTAAACAGGGTTAAATTAATCCTAATTACTAATTAGTGGCGCTGGGGCCCACTAGTCAGTGTCAGGGGGTTAACTAACAGTGGTTAGCGCTAATCCTAATTAGCTACAGGGCTGGGCCCACCTGTCAGGGACTCAGGGGGGTTCCTGCCGTGGTCAAAGTGGGTCAAACCCACCGGCGACGTGACGCCGGCGAGGCCTGAGACGGCGGCGCGATGCGGGATCGCGCTACAGGGCACGGGCGAGGCCGTTCTTGGGCTCGTTGGAGAGCTCTTGCTCCCGCGCGTCGAACGGTGGTGGTGGCCGTGCCTGAGGTGGCCGGAGTCGACGGCGGCGAGCTCGGCTGCGGCCGCCGAAGTTCGGTCGTGCACGGAAACGGGGTTGGAGCTCGAAGGCGAGCGAAGCGAGGCGCTAGGGATGCTCTATGGAGCCTTACGAACTCGTTGGTCTCGCCGGGGTGACCAAATGGTCACCGGAGCTGCGTTGACGGCGAGCTCGGCGACGGCGGAGGTTCGGCCGTGGTGGGGAGGAGGCTACGGTGAGGGAACGAGGGGGAGAAGAGGGGGAAACGGTGGCGTAGCTCACCGCGGTTGCAGTGGGCGTCGAAGCGGGCTCGGGGACGCGCTGGAGACGGCGAATCGACGGCGACGGTGGTCGGAGCCCGAGGAGGGGAACGGCGACGTGGCGGCGATGCAGGGCTTCCGGAGGCCCGTGGAGCGGTGGGGAGGAAGAGGAGGTCGAGGCGGAGCTTCTGAGCTAGTCGGGGGAGCGAGGGGTGGCCGGAGACGGCTGCTAAGGCGAACGGCGGCGACGGTGGTGTTCGGCCGTGAGAGAGAGAGCGAGGGAGAGGAGGGAAGAGCCGAGGGCGAGTGAGAGAGAGCAGGGGGGGAGGCGTGGCGTCGTCCAGGGCATCGAGGCGAGGAGGGGAGGGCAGGCAGGCAGGGAGAGAGGTGGCGTGGCGCGGTGGCGCGCGCGCGCGCCGGCCACACTCCCCTCCCTCTGTCGGGACGAAGACGACAGAGGAGGGAGGCGGGCTGGGCCGCCTGCTGGCTGGGCCGGCCAGCTGGATGGGCTGCACAGTGGAGGAGCCCAGGTAAGCTTCTCCCTTTTATTTTTTTCTGTTTTCTATTTTCTGACATTTGTTTTGATTTAAATAATATATTAAATCATTTATTTAACTTATGCCAAATTTTTCAGGGGCTAGATATATTATTCCAGAGCTCCTTTATAATTGGCACAATATTTGGACATATATTAATATATATAGAAATATATTTCCAAAGCAAATATTTATGCATTAATTCCAAATGCCCAAAATAAATGTCCATGAGCCACTAAAAATATTGGTTTGATTTTTATCTCTGTCCAATATTTTCAGAGATCAACATGAGCATTTTCTTGGACCCTTTTGGAGAAATTTTTATTTGGGTCATTTTCAGAAATGATTCTGAGGGTTTCACAATCCCCATTTCAATTTAAATGGAATTTTAAACATGATGCACACACTCTGATGCATGACTAGCTAGGGTGTGACAACTCACCCCCACTCAAAAGAATCTCGTCCCGAGATTTGGGTTCCTCCGGGAAGAAGGCGGGGTACTCAAGTCGAAGACGATCCTCCCTTTCCCAGGTTGCTTCATCCTCAGAATGGTGCGACCATTGAACTTTGAGGAACTTGATGTTCTGACGTCGGGTGATACGTTCGGCCTGATCGAGGATACGAACGGGGTACTCTCGATATGTAAGATTATCTTGGAGATCAAGCGTTTCGTGGTCCACTCCACGGATAGGATCCGAGAAGCAACGCCTGAGTTGAGAAACGTGGAAGACATCGTGGACTCTGGAGAGATGCGGAGGTAGTTCCAGCTGGTAGGCAACTTCCCCTCGTTTGGCAAGAATGCGAAAAGGTCCAATGTAACGAGGAGCCAATTTGCCTTTGATACCGAAACGATGGGTTCCCTTCAGAGGGGTGACCCGAAGATAAGCCTTCTCGTCAACCTCGAAAGTCATAGCCTTATGTTTTCGGTCATATTGACTCTTTTGACGAGATTGGGCTGTTTTCAACTTTTCACGAATGATGCGAACTTGTTCTTCTGCTTCCTGAATCATATCCGGGCCAAAGAATTGTCTTTCCCCGGTCTCTGACCAGTTAAGGGGTGTTCGACACCGTCGTCCATAGAGAACTTCAAAAGGGGCTTTACCCAAGCTAGATTGATAGCTGTTGTTGTAAGCGAATTCGGCAAATGGAAGACACTTCTCCCAGTCCATTCCAAATGAGATAACAGAGGCTCGAAGCATGTCTTCTAGAACTTGGTTGACGCGTTCCACTTGACCACTCGACTGAGGGTGGAAAGCGGTGCTAAAGGAGAGACGGGTTCCCATAGCATTTTGGAAACTTTCCCAAAATCGAGAGGTGAAAAGGCTTCCTCGATCCGAGTTAATTTCCAAAGGAACACCATGGAGGGACACTATACGGGAGATGTATAAGTCTGCCAATTGACTAGCGGTTATACTCTCACGAACAGGTAGGAAATGGGCTACTTTGGAAAGACGATCGACAACGACGAAGATAGCATTATTCCCTCTCTTGGTCCTAGGAAAACCGGTAATGAAATCCATACCAATTTTATCCCATTTCCATTCGGGAATAGCTAGGGGTTGAAGGGTGCCAGCAGGCCGTTGGTGCTCTGCTTTTACACGACGACAGACGTCGCAATTGGCAATATACTGAGCAATTTCTCTCTTCATCCTAGTCCACCAGAACCTCTGGCGTAGGTCCTGATACATCTTAGTACTACCGGGATGAATAGTGAGAGGAGATTCATGAGCTTCCTTAAGGATCAAACGCCTCAGGTTTCGCACTTTGGGAACCACTAGTCGATTCCCGAAGTATACGACCCCTTGATCATTAATGGAGAAGCAATTCGTAATTCCTTTCTGAATGTTTCTCTTGATGCGGGAGATTCCCGGATCTACCTTCTGTGCTTTGATATCTGATCCGTAAGGGTAGGTTTTGCCACCAAGGTGGAAAGAAAACCTTGAGGTACAATGTGAAGGTTAAGCTTCCGAAATTCCTCATGGAGAAGCGGTTGACTTTGTTGTAACATCAGATTGTTACAATAAGATTTACGACTTAGTGCATCAGCCATGACGTTGGCTTTCCCTGGGGTGTAGGTTATTCCTAAGTCGAAGTCTGTGATCAATTCAACCCAACGTCTTTGCCTGAGATTCAGATCCGGTTGGGTGAAAATGTACTTCAGACTTTGGTGATCAGTGAATATTTCGCAACGGTTACCGAGGAGGTAATGCCGCCAGGTCTTAAGTGCATAGACTACGGCTGCAAGCTCTAGATCATGAGTAGGATAATTCTCCTCATGTGGGTGCAATTGCCGTGAAGCGTAGGCAATTACATGTCGATCTTGCATAAGGATGCAACCTAGTCCTTGTCGCGAGGCGTCGCAGTAGATAACAAAGTCTTTGGAGAAGTCTGGCGGTACCAGTACGGGAGCAGAAGTCAGGCGTCTTTTCAGTTCCTGAAAGCTGTGCTCACATTGTGGAGTCCATTCGAACTTTTTATCTTTCTTGAGGAGTTCGGTTAAAGGTTTAGCAACTTTGGAGAAGTTTTCGACAAAGCGACGGCAATAGCTCGCTAAGCCTAGAAAACTCCGAACTTGCTTGACCGATTCAGGTGGAGTCCAATTAAGGACGGCTTGAACTCGCTCAGGGTTAACAGCAATACCTTTACCAGATATTACATGACCCAGATAGGTCACTTCTGACAACCAGAATTCACATTTAGAAAATTTGGCATAAAGGCGATGCTCTCGAAGTTTCTGCAACACTAGCCTTAGATGTTCGGCATGTTCTTCCTCAATCTTGGAGTAGATGAGTATATCATCGAGGTAAACCACGACGAATTTATCCAAATACTCCATGAAGATTGAGTTCATTAACCGAGAAAAGGTGGCTGGAGCGTTGGTTAAACCGAAGGACATGACGGTGTACTCGTATTGGCCATAACGAGTAACAAAGGCCGTTTTAGGAATGTCCCCATTTCTGATTTTGATTTGATGGTAGCCCAACCTCAAATCCATCTTGGAGAAGACTGAGGATCCAGCGAGCTGATCGTACAGGTCGTTGATCCTGGGAAGCGGATATTTGTTCTTGATTGTGACCAAATTGACAGGTCGGTAATCTACAACCATCCGGTCCGTACCATCCTTCTTCTTGACGAATAGGACGGGGCAAGCCCACGGAGAGGAGCTAGGTCGGATGAAACCCTTTTTCAAGGACTCATCGAGTTGTTTCTTAAGCTCGGCTAGTTCTAGGGGTGCCATCTTATAAGGTCTTCTAGCAATCGGAACGGTTCCTGGAATGAGGTCTATTACGAACTCAACATCCCTGTCAGGTGGAACACCTGGCAATTCCTCTGGGAAAACATCCGGAAAGTCACGGACTACCGGAACGTCCTCAAGGTCTGGCAAAGGGCTGGCGTTAAGAGAATATAATTGTCGCTTGGCTATTCGGGTCAAGACATTGACTATCTTCCCCGAAGGATGGGTGAGTTGAACAGTCCTAGAGAAGCAATCAATTTTGGCTTGATGAGCTGACATCCAGTCCATACCCAAAATGATATTAATATCTGAAGATTTAAGGGCTATCAAAGACGCGAGGAAAACAAGTCTGTCGACTTGGATTTCATTTCCATGGCTTACTCTAGAAGTTTGCCATTTGGATCCCGGAGTTTGAATTACCATAGAGGTTGGCATATCACCGAATGCGACGTTATGCAAGCGAGCATAGTTTTCAGATATAAAAGAATGAGAGGCTCCTGTATCGAAAAGAACAGATGCCGGGTGGCAATTGACAAGAAGCGTACCGAGAACGACGTTGGGATCCTCTTGAGCTTCTTCGGCAGAGATACAGTTGACATGGCCACGTGAAGCGGTGACCGGCTTGGCGTGGAATATTTTTCCTGTCGGCTTGCCACGGCCAACAGCTTTAGCAGACTGGTTGGGGTTGGTCTGGGGACACTCACGCATATAGTGACCAGATTCCCCACACTTGAAACAAGTCACGGAACTGGTACGTGGAGGAACATTGTTGGTTGGACCCCCATAGGGCTTGGCCGGTGCAGACTGTTGAACGGGGCGAGGCGCCTGGAAGGATGGCCTCGGTGTGAACCTGGGTGGCAGGGCGGTGTTGGGTACCCACACGCGGCGCTTCTGAGGACCAGCACCGGATGAGGAACCCACATCACGGCCATGCTTGCGTGTTGCGTCATAGTCAGTCTGACCAGTTTCAGCACTGATGGCTTTGTTGACCAGTTTTTGAAAAGATGTGCACTCATGCAGACGGAGGTCACGACGAAGCTCAGGACTAAGTCCCTTACGGAACCTTGCTTGCTTCTTGGCATCAGTAGACACTTCCTCAGTTGCATATCGTGCGAGATTACCAAACTCCCTGCTGTAAGCATCCACAGAAAGTCGGCCTTGGGTGAAACTGCAAAATTCTTCACGTTTACGGTCCATGAGACCCTCCGGAATGTGATGTTCACGGAAAGCCTCACTGAACTCAGCCCAAGTAGTGACATGGCCCGCCGGGCGCATAGCTCCATAATTCTCCCACCATAGACTGGCGGGGCCTTCAAGATGATATGCAGCAAAGGTGACCTTGTCAGCCTCCGCTACCAGCGCGGAACACAGTTTGTGAGAGATATTGCGAAGCCAGTCATCAGCGTCGAGAGGCTCGACGGAGTGGTGGAACGTAGGTGGATGCAATTTGATAAAATCACTGAGTGACACCACGTTAGTCCTCTGATGGTGTGCCGTGTTCTGTTCAATACGCTCTAACAAACGGTTGGTCTCCCGCTTGTTTCTCTCAGCTTCCATCATAACCTCGGCTAGTGAAGGAGGATGAGGCAGATTTGCATCCCTGGCTTCACTGCCTTCGGCCTGCTCTTGAGAAGCAGGGTTAGCGCGCGTGTTGACCATCATCTCATCGGAGGCATCCCAAGCTCCTATACATTATTTTTCTACACCTCCGGAAAGAGTACAAACTAGGTCATATCCCACGAGTCACGCGGGACGATAGACGACACAGCTAGTGCGAACTAGTGATACTACCACTAACTCAGACCGATCCGTAGTAGTCCTCGTAGAAGTCACCTCCATAGCCTGGAAGCTCAACATGATCATCCGGAAACAGACGATCTCACGGAGCTTGTGGACCATAGGGGCTAGGATGAGGCCTTGGACCAACAGACGGTGGCCTGCGGGGACCGCGAGGTGGGGTGATGCCTCCTACATCACGCCAAACCATCACGTCTGGCAGAGCAGATCTCACAGGATAGAGATCGCGCATATCTGAATATCCAGCTTGCACCGCCGGTGCGAACCGAGTCAAAGTGGCCCAGTGGTCAGCACGGGTATTGAAGAGCTCTAACCTCAAGGCCCGATTTTCACGGTCCTTATCCTCGAGCATCTCAGCAGTGGTGCGAGTCCGTGAATCCTCCTGAGTGGGGTCAGCATAGATAGCCTGGAGATACCCTTGTGCTCCCGGAAGTGATCCTGGCATATACCGGAAATCAGAGTCCCGAAATATACCAGATCTGACTCGCATAATGGTCATCATAGAGTAGGCGGCGTCCTGCACAGCCATCTCAATGGTAACCCCGAGTCCACAAGAGCAGTGAAGAGGCTCGGTGGATCCAGGATAAGATGGAAATATCCTGACAGTGCAGAGATACTGGCTTTGATTAAAGTCTCGGAATTGCTCTTCGACCGTGTACTCAGGATACCAGCGGTATCCAGCCTCAGTCATTACCCTGACCAACTTGGCAGTATGGCCGGGTACATCTAGGCATCGAGTCAGGCGAACCACTTGATTGAGGTCGCGAGTGGCCATCTGAAAGCACAATCATAATGCAAAGGCATTAGAATTTCTAGCAAAATTTCGGCAGCATAACAGCTGTAAATGCTCAAGAAGGATTTGAGACATTTGGCAAAGGACTTCGTACACCCTCAACATCATCATATCAAAGTTCTGAATCCATTCTAACAACATAATGTGGTAGTAGAACTGAACTAGGCTTGTATCCATCAAACTTATAAGGTACTACTGATTAGTAACACGTGATCCTGATAGAGAGAATAGGTCCTAATTCCTTAAAACACGGTGGAAGAATGGACTGACTCAGATCAGAATGTCATAAGATAAAGGAGTAAAAAGAGCCTTACGTTCCATCCCACAAACAATTCCCCTACATATAACTAAAGAATTTCTAGACTCAACATCGACCAGTTTGGCTTGGAGAACCTACAGGCAATCCGGCTCTGATGCCAACGCTGTCAGGACCCCGACTCAATGTCACATCGATCTAGCCGGTAACACCTCATATCACTTTGCGGCCTCACGCACGGTATCCCCACGGGTGTCGCCTTACCCTTGCCCGGGACCGTTTGCGCCTTTTGGCTCACGTATATGATAGTGTCGCTAGCATCCATATGATAAGGAATCCGGGCTGACATGACTAGTCGTAAACCCAAAGTGGCACAGACTTACAGGGACAGGCATCCATGACCCGGCTTCGAACGTGTCGGTCATCAGCAAGTGGGTCCGGGCTGTAGCACTGGGCTAGCAGGACTCCGGTAAACCGGGCTGTAGCGGGCTAACAGGACTCCGGTACTCATAGCGTGACATTTCCCCGAAGGGACAGACACAGGAACGAAGAAGGGCACATGCCGGCCAGCCTAAGTGTTCCAGAGCAGTAGCAAGCTACCATGGCTTAGCGGTAACACTAGGAGACATTTCCCGGTAAGAGAGGCTACTGAAGATAAACAACTAGATAGTCAGATCCCACACATACCAAGCATTTCAATCATACACACAATATGCTCGATATGTGCAAATACAACGAAGCATCACAACATGACTCTACGACACAAATACTTTATTTAAGGCTCAGGGAGCCATACATAACATACACAAAGGTACGGGTCCCACGACCCAACATACAAGTCATACAGTCATACAAACCAGCAGCGGAAGTAACTTGTCTGAGTACAGACAACTAGTAAAATAAAAGAGGCTTGGAAAGCCTAGCTATACTACATGGTCCTTCACAAGCTCAGGGTCACCACCTGGGTCTTTAGCCTACTCGTTGATGTCAACGTCTACATAGAACCCATCAGAAGGGGTTGCAGCGTCTTCTGTAAAAATGTAAATTATAGCAACATGAGTACAAAGGTACTCAGCAAGACTTACATCAGATCCTACATACATGCATATTATCAAGAAGGGTTGGTGGAGTTATTGCAGCAAGCCAGCTTTGACTCTTGGCTAGACTATCCTACGATACTCCAACTTGAAATGGTTTTGCGCACACGAGTCCACTACTCACCACTTCAATACACTACCGAGGATCCACCTCCGTCTTCCTACGGAAGAGCCATCCTCGGCACTCACACTTATCTTGAGGCTTTTAACAGTTTCCATTTACTTATCTATGAACTGTATAGGCAACCAAGTAGTCCTTTACCGCGGACGCGGCTATTCGAATAGATCATGTTAACCCTGCAGGGGTGTACTTCTTCATACACGCTCTCACCACTTACCGTCGTTTACACAACATGTACTCGGCAACCTTCAAGCGGAAGCCCAACGTGGGTGTCGGCCACGACCTACCTAATCACCTAAGCCTCCAGTCCAGGTTTATCGCCTATCCAGGTTCCATCCGCAGGGAGTCCGGCCGAGGTTTCCCATACGGCCCCGAACGATGTGAACAGGGTTCCCGAGATACCTAACGGGTATTCGGTACACCGTGCCACGTACCTACCGCATCACAGCCCACCCCTACGGTCAGCGCTGTCCACGGCCTCCAGTAGGCTACAAACACCAGAAACTACTTGCAACTCCTGGACGGAGAACTAGGGTGAATAAGAAGCCGAGAGGGTCCATTGGTTTCGGGCCCAATGCATGGTAGTAGCTGATTCTTAAATCACACATACAGATCTCAGTGCTTAAGGTCGGCTTCAATGAAACAACCCACCATGTACTCCTACATGGCCTCTCATCGATACCTTTACCAAATCGTGTTCACCACACCACTCTCATTACCGACATAAACATTTCACTCTAGCCCATCACCCAGATGAACCAGACCTGACACGACTCTAAGCATAGCAGGCATAGCAAGGTAGGAACAACACATACATATGGCTCAATCAACTCCTACACATGCTAGTGGGTTTCATCTAGTTACTGTGGTAATGACATGTCATGCAGAGGAAATGGGTTCAACTACCGTAGCACACAGCAGTTTGAAACGCGTTGTCTTAATGCAGTAAAAGAGAGCAGGAGCGAGAACATGGGGTTGTATCGATATGATCAAATGGTTGGTTGCTTGCCTGATGGTTCGATGCACTGATACGGTTCTTCGTTAGGGTAATCACGGTACTCCTCGGAGGCAGAACCTGTCGCAAAGGACACCGATACACAACCATCACCAAACAATGTGCAACAATATGATGCATGCATGAAACATGGCAATATGAGTGTGTTGGGCTAATGCAACTAAAACCAGAAGGGTTTGAACAAATTTGAATCAAAGATTCAAATTTCAAACTCAAACATGGCCTTTTAAAGTGCTTTTCCTTGTTCTGCTTAAAACATCAATTTAACTTGTTTGATCATGCATGAAAATAGTACAGATGGATAGATTGGATTTTTCTGATCATTTTTCATATATAATTTGTCCAATTTGGAGTTACAGAATAAAAGTTATGAATTTTTGAAGTTTAAATAATATTCTGGAATTTCCTGATTTAATTTAAATTCAGAAATATAATTATTGCGCCAGCATGACGTCAGCATGACGTCAGTGGTCACCTGCGGCTGTCTGGGGTCAAACCTGACGTGTGGGGCCCACACGTCAGTGACAGGGGGGTTAAACAGGGTTAAATTAATCCTAATTACTAATTAGTGGCGCTGGGGCCCACTAGTCAGTGTCAGGGGGTTAACTAACAGTGGTTAGCGCTAATCCTAATTAGCTACAGGGCTGGGCCGTGGTCAAAGTGGGTCAAACCCACCGGCGACGTGACGCCGGCGAGGCCTGAGACGGCGGCGCGATGCGGGATCGCGCTACAGGGCACGGGCGAGGCCGTTCTTGGGCTCGTTGGAGAGCTCTTGCTCCCGCGCGTCGAACGGTGGTGGTGGCCGTGCCTGAGGTGGCCGGAGTCGACGGCGGCGAGCTCGGCTGCGGCCGCCGGAGTTCGGTCGTGCACGGAAACGGGGTTGGAGCTCGAAGGCGAGCGAAGCGAGGCGCTAGGGATGCTCTATGGAGCCTTACGAACTCGTTGGTCTCGCCGGGGTGACCAAATGGTCACCGGAGCTGCGTCGACGGCGAGCTCGGCGACGGCGGAGGTTCGGCCATGGTGGGGAGGAGGCTACGGTGAGGGAACGAGGGGGAGAAGAGGGGGAAACGGTGGCGTAGCTCACCGCGGTTGCAGTGGGCGTCGAAGCGGGCTCGGGGACGCGCTGGAGACGGCGAATCGACGGCGACGGTGGTCGGAGCCCGAGGAGGGGAACGGCGACGTGGCGGCGATGCAGGGCTTCCGGAGGCCCGTGGAGCGGTGGGGAGGAAGAGGAGGTCGAGGCGGAGCTTCTGAGCTAGTCGGGGGAGCGAGGGGTGGCCGGAGACGGCTGCTAAGGCGAACGGCGGCGACGGTGGTGTTCGGCCGTGAGAGAGAGAGCGAGGGAGAGGAGGGAAGAGCCGAGGGCGAGTGAGAGAGAGCAGGGGGGGAGGCGTGGCGTCGTCCAGGGCATCGAGGCGAGGAGGGAAGGGCAGGCAGGCAGGGAGAGAGGTGGCGTGGCGCGGTGGCGCGCGCGCGCGCCGGCCACACTCCCCTCCCTCTGTCGGGACGAAGACGACAGAGGAGGGAGGCGGGCTGGGCCGCCTGCTGGCTGGGCCGGCCAGCTGGATGGGCTGCACAGTGGAGGAGCCCAGGTAAGCTTCTCCCTTTTATTTTTTTCTGTTTTCTAATTTCTGACATTTGTTTTGATTTAAATAATATATTAAATCATTTATTTAACTTATGCCAAATTTTTCAGGGGCTAGATATATTATTCCAGAGCTCCTTTATAATTGGCATAATATTTGGACATATATTAATATATATAGAAATATATTTCCAAAGCAAATATTTATGCATTAATTCCAAATGCCCAAAATAAATGTCCATGAGCCACTAAAAATATTGGTTTGATTTTTATCTCTGTCCAATATTTTCAGAGATCAACATGAGCATTTTCTTGGACCCTTTTGGAGAAATTTTTATTTGGGTCATTTTCAGAAATGATTCTGAGGGTTTCACAATCCCCATTTCAATTTAAATGGAATTTTAAACATGATGCACACACTCTGATGCATGACTAGCTAGGGTGTGACATGTGTCTCTTGTGCTGTTCTTCCCATAACTTAGATCTAGCGAGGCGGAGGGGTGCAGGTAGGTAGAAGGCGAAATCTCCGTGCGCACCCCAGTGTTCGAACCTCAAGGGTCTGCCGGAACCCGAAATCCGACACCCGCTTCTTGAGCTGGGGAGTCCAGGGGAGGCGTTTCGTTCTCCATCATCTCCGGAAGAAGATCCCCCGAAGACGAGCTCTACTGAGAAGGGCTCAGATCCGAACTGCAAGATAAATGCTTCGGTTATTTTCCTCAGAGGTAAGGTAGTATATCTTCACTATTAAGTACTTTTTGATTACTTACAGCTTGTTAGAGGGCTGATCCCTGCGTGGACTTTGGGCGGCCAGAGCACCCTCCGAGGTAGGACCCTCCGGTGGAGAATTCCTCTCCCGCTTGGAAATCTTGGTTTCCGGATCTTCAGAGGCAGCCCTCTTCCCTCCCCGGGGCGAGAGAATGTCAGATTCTTCCCCTGGGTTATCCTTCCTCACGGAGGCGCTCGTTCCCTCGGTTGGAATAGTTAGCGGTGGAGGCCCGCTTTCGCCCTCTTTATCCCCCCTTAATCTTCCTTTGAGGGAAATGGGCAAGGTGCTGGCTCGAGCATCTTTTCCAGCACCAGATTGTCCAAGCCTTCAAGAAGGGGCCAAACACCGGATCATCTTCGCCTTTGTTATCCAGTCCTGGTCGAAGAGAGACTCTTCAGAATGATGTCATGATAAATAAAAAGACAGTGTGTTCGGCTAGGGGATTACTTACTTGGGCCGCGGTGCGGTTGCTGCTCAGGATCACGTCCTCGATAGTGTCCGGACACTCTACTTGGGGTCCGAAGAACGATTTGTACAGCTCCTCGTGTGTCAGGCCGAGGAAGTTCTGAATAGTGCGCGGTCCTTCCAGGTTGAATTCCCACATACGGAGGGGACGACGTTTGCAATGCTGGCCTCGACGAACCAGCATGACTTGCATTACCATAACCAGACTGAAATATCCCTCGAAGAGATCTTGGATGCGGCTCTGCAATATAGGCACGTCCTTGGCTGGACCCCAGCTCAGCCCCCTGCTGATCCATGACATCAGTTGTGGTGGAGGGCCCGAGTGAAAGGTGGGGGGAGCTACCCACTTGGCACTTCTGGGAGCCATGACGTAAAACCACTCACGTTGCCATAGTCTGGACACTTCTAGAAAGGAACCCTTTGGCCATGGAGCACCAGTGATCTTCCGTATTAATGCGCCTCCGCATGCTGCGTGCTGCCCCTTGACCATCTTCGGCTTCACATCAAAGGTCTTAAGCCACAAGCCGGAGTGAGGGGTAATGCGGAGGAAGGCCTCACATACGACAATAAATGTCGAGATGTTAAGAAGGGAATCCGGGGCCATATCGTGAAAATCTAGCCCATAATAGAACATCAAACCCCTAACGAAGGGATCCAGAGTGAGGCCTAGCCCTCAGAGGAAGTGGGAGACGAACACGACGTTCTCGTTGGGTTTGGGAGTAGGGACGACCTGCCCTCGGGCAGGCGGCCGATGCGAAACTTTGGCGGTCAGGTATCTGGCCTCCCTCAACTTCTTGATATCCTCCTCCGTGACGGAGGAAGGCATCCACCGGCCTTGAAGGCTGGATCCGACATGATTGAAGGTCCGAAGCACCTGACCTGGGCTTCGGGTGTTAGAACTCAAGGCAGGGGAAGGATTTGATTGAGCACGGGAGGGGAAAAAGTAATAGCTTTGTCCCTTTATAAAGAGGGTGAATATCAAGCGTCTTCCTCGTGGCCGTTTGGGACTTGCCTAAAATCTAGGAGTCCTAGGCATGGTTGGGTTACCCATGCCCGTATTGATGAGAATCATGTAATAAGGGGGACACGATCTCTGCTTTGACAAGACGTGTCAAGAAACCGCCTCGCGTTATGTGCGGGACTGGTTAAAGAAAAATGATTCGAATAGTCACTGGGCCATGGCATGATGTCATGTTGCCAAAACGTGTCAGCAGATTAGATCTGTGGAAATATTATTCTCTCTACGGTGGTATGTGGAACTTATTTTGCAGGGTCGGACATTATCCTTGTATTCAAATTCTTCTGTGGTGTATTCGAAGGAGGAACCCGCCTTGCAATGCCGAAGATAATAACTGCGCGCCGGACTCGTCGTCATTGAAGCCTGGTTCAGGGGCTACTGAGGGAGTCCTGGATTAGGGGGTCTCCGGATAGCCAGACTATATCCTTTGTCCGGACTGTTGGACTATGAAGAAACAAGATTGAAGACTTCGTCTCGTGTCCGGATGGGACTCTACTTGGCGTGAAAGGCAAGCTAGGCAATACAGATATGGATATCTCCTCCTTTGTAACCGACCTTGTGTAACCCTAGCCCCCTCCGGTGTCTATATAAACCGGGGGGTTTTAGTACGTAGGACAACATACAATCATACCATAGGCAAGCTTCTAGGGTTTAGCCTCTCTGATCTCGTTGTAGATCAACTCTTGTACTACACATATTATCAAGAATAAATCAAGCAGGACATAGGGTTTTACCTCCATCAAGAGGGCCCGAACCTGGGTAAAACATGGTGTCCCCTGCCTCCTGTTACCATCCGCCTTAGACGCATAGTTTGGGACCCCCTACCCGAGATCCGCCGGTTTTGACACCGACACAAGGTATCAATCCAGTAGGAGGCTACGCGCGAGTCCCTCGCACCTGCACAAAACAAATAAATCCTCGCAACCAACGCAAATAGGGGTTGTCAATCCCTATAGGGCCACTTATGAGAGTGAGATCTGATAGATATGATAAGATAATATTTTTGGTATTTTTATGATAAAGATGCAAAGTAAAATAAAGGCAAAGTAAATAGCAAAGGAAATAACTAAGTAGTAGGAGATCAATATGATGAAGATAGACCCAGGGGCCATAGGTTTCACTAGTGGCTTCTCTCGAGAGCATAAGTATTCTACGGTGGGTGAACAAATTACTGTTGAGCAATTGACAGAATTGAGCATAGTTATGAGAATATCCAGGTATGATCATGTATATAGGCATCATGTCCGAGACAAGTAGACCGACTCCTGCCTGCATCTACTACTATTACTCCACTCATCGACCGCCATCCAGCATGCATCTAGAGTATTAAGTTAAAAACAAAGTAACGCCTTAAGCAAGATGACATGATGTAGAGGGATAGACTCATGAAATATGAAGAAAATCCCATCTTGTTATCCTCGATGGAAACAATACAATACGTGCCTTGCTGCCCTTATTGTCACCGGGAAAGGAGACCGCAAGATTGAACCCAAAGCTAAGCACTTCTCCCATTGCAAGAAAGATCAATCTAGTAGGCCAAACCAAATTGATAATTCGAAGAGACTTGCAAAGATAACCAATCATACATAAAAGAATTCAGAAAAGATTCAAATATTATTCATAGATAGACTTGATCATAAACCCACAATTCATCGATCTCAACAAACACACCACAAAAAGAAGATTACATCGAATAGTTCTCCACAAGAGAGGAGGAGAAAATTCTATTGAGATCCAAAAAGAGAGAAGAAGCCATCTAGCTACTAACTATGGACCCGTAGGTCTGAGGTATACTACTCACACTTCAGCGGAGGGGCTATGGTGTTGATGTAGAAGCCCTCCGTGATCGATGCCCCCTCCGGCGGAGGTCCGGAACAGGCCCCAAGATGGGATCTCGTGGATACAGAAAGTTGCATCGGTGGAATTAGGGTTTTTGCTCTGTATCTGATCGTTTGGGGGTACGTGGGTATATATAGGAGGAAGGAGTACGTCAATGGAGCAACAGGGGGCCCACGAGGGTGGAGGGCGCGCCTAGGGTAGGCAGGCGCGCCCCCCTACCCTGTGGCCTCCTGTTTCTTTTCTTGACGTAGGGTCCAAGTCTCTCTGGTCTTATTCGTTGAGAAAATCACGTTCCCGAAGGTTTCATTCCGTTTGGACTCCGTTTGATATTCCTTTTCTTCGAAACCCTAAAACAGGCAAAAAAAATAGCAATTCTGGGCTGGGCCTCCGGTTAATAGGTTAGTCCCAAAATAATATAAAAGTGGATAATAAAGCCCAATAATGTCCAAAACAGTAGATAATATAGCATGGAGCAATCAAAAATTATAGATACGTTGGAGACGTATCAACCCCCAGCCGCTGGCGATGACCAACAGAGGAGCCATTGGCATGCCGGCTACGCCCCAGGCCGGGGTGCGAAGAAGTGATGCCAGGAAAGCCGGATCAAGGCCCCAGGTCGGCGCGTCTGCCTCAGGAGCAGGCCTCGGTCCCAGCACGGCGGCCCGGTTAGTGGAGCATAGGGTCAATGGCGGGCCAGTGGCCGCTGAGGGTCGCCCCTCAGGAGATCTAGCTGCTCCAGCCGAGGGGATCCTGGAGAGCCTTGGTCAGAAGAGGATGCAACATGCAGGATATTACGCGAATGAGGTACTTACTCATCTTTGGAAATGTATCTCCTCTGCTTTAATGGCCGGTAGGCGCCACCATCGCAGCTTGGAAACACCTTCCTCTTGTGGAGTGCTCCAAAATTCAGCTGGAGCTGGCCAAAGCCCTGGGTGCGATCGCCGTCTCTAGGGGCAGTCGGCGGGGCTCTAGAAGGGACGGCCTCGAGAGCGTCAGGCTGCATCAACACCTCGGTTGCCGCCTCAGGATAGCTCGCCGGAAGCCTCGGACCGCGTCGGCTCGATCGCCATCGCCTCGGAATGGCTCACCCCAGCCCCAAGAGCCGCCACCTCGGATACCATGAC
>NC_041384.1:453469830-453495993 GCF_002162155.2 Triticum dicoccoides
AGGTGGAACACGAAGACGGGGCTTTCGCGGGGCCCATCAAGGTCGATTGTAGTACACATTCATCAAAGGGGGCATCTGCCTCACGAACTCCGCCTTGTTTGAGCAGCAGTACAGGAGGTAACCCTCCTTCGGCAGATTGGCTGGAGCCGGCTCGCCTGTCAGGAGCTCGAGCACTCTATGTCGCGCCTCGGGAGGAAGAGCAGATGCATGAAGCCTCATGGGGTCCCCGTGGCTGGAGAAGGCCCACATCGGCCGGGAGTGGCACTAAAGCGGAGCAATGCGGCACTGGATGAACTCCTTCACCACCATAGGCGCCGTCACCCCGAGGTCCTTCAGCCTGGCTAGCCGACGCCAGACATGGGCAAGCCACCGGTTGACAAGCTTCATGTGCCCCCAACCAGAACTAGGGACCGCTAGAGCTCGTGGGAGCAGGAGCAGGGGGCTGAGCACGTCAGCGTCCACGAATACCCATCGCTTCTGGAATCCGTCCACAACTCAAACTACAAAAAAAGACACATCCGTGACATTTTGGGCCGAACAAAAAAAATTGATGTCATACATATGACACTTTTATGACGATAATTGTGACAAAACCCGGTATCATCATAGATGTGGTGGGCTCCTACTTCTGTGACAAAAAATCATGACAGAAAATGGGCTTTTTGTCCTGGGCGGGCCGGAGACGCAGCTGCATGACATTCTTTGGGCCGTCCATGATGGAAAAACCATGGTAGAAGCGAGGGCGAGGAAAATTTCGGGGGGTTCCTAGTTACGATGGGAGGTCGGGGGCCGAGCGATGCGCGTTTCTCTCGTACACGTACGCGTGTGTGTGCAAGGCGTTGGCTCTAACTGAACCCGAGCGAGGCGTTGGGCTCTAACTGAACCTCAGCGATTGCACTGCAGGCTACGCGTTACTGAACCCGAGCGATCGATCGATGGCTGTTAACTGAACTCGATCGAGAGATTCCTTCGCTACTGCTGCTAACTGAAGACGATCGATGCTGCCTCTGGGATGAACAGTGAGCACTGCAGGGTTTTTTTGGATGAACAGCGAGCGGTGGCGTTACCTCTGGATGAACAGGACCCCGTGGTGTGGAGGGCTGGATGAACAGTTGACGGTGGAGGGGTGCCCGTGGAGGGGTGGTTGAATAGGACCCCGTGGTGTGGAGGGCTGGATGAACAGTAGACGGTGGAGGGGTGGTTGAACAGTAGTCGGTGGAGTAGCGCGCGGTGGAGGCAGGATGAACAGGAGCCTGTGGAGGCTGGAGGAGGTCGACGGTAGCCCGTGGAGGCTGGAGGAGGTCGATGGTGGAGATGAACAGTATCCCGTGAAGTCCTGTTTTGCGGTACGCCACACCCCTCCCGATGAACAGGACCCCCGTTTCGACCGCAGGAGTTCCGTTTCGTCCGTTTTGCGGTATGCCACACCCCTCCGGATCAACAGGACCCCCGTTTCGATCGTAGGAGGTCCATTTCCTCCGTTTTGCGGTACGCCACACCCCTCCCAATCAACAGGACCCCGTTTCGACCGTAGGAGGTCTGTTTCCTCCGTTCTGTGTTACGCCAGGCCTCGTTTCCATTGCCTGTTCCGTCCAAGCCCTCCCGATGAACACGACACGCATTCCGTTCCGACCCAGCTGGTTGGCTCCCACGCGTTCCGCTGCCTCCCAATGAACACGACGCATTTCGTTGCCTCCTGATGAACACGACGCATTCCGTTGCCTCACCATGAACACAACGCATTCCGTTGCCTCCCCATGAACACGACGCATTCCATTGCCTCCCCATGAACACGACGACAATGCTGTTTCTCCGTTCCAACCCAGCCATGTACACGAGCCCTGGCCGTACGTATGCGCGAGTAGGCGTTCGAGACCCTGCCCATATGTACACATACGTGGCCGTATTTTCTTTCTTGCACCCTGGACGCTGTACATACGTGTACATGCTACATGCGCGCCTCTACTACAACACGTGCGCACCTCTACTACGGCACGTGCGCGCCTCTACATCGACCAGTATGTACGTACACGTTCGCGACCAGAATGACAACGCTACGTATGCTTCGACCAGGTGGGTCCCGACTGTCAGGCACTTCCTTGCCTGTGAAGATGTAGCTGGTGGGTCCCAGCAGTCAGGGGGTGAATCGTTTTTTTTGCCCGGACGCACTTCCTTGCGTGCGAAGTTGTAGCTGCTGGGTCCCAGCAGTCAGGGGCGAATCGTTTTTTTGCCCGGACGCACTTCCTTGCGTGCGAAGGTGTAGCTGCTGGGTCCCAGCAGTCGGGGGGCGAATCGTTTTTTTTGGACGCACTTCCTTGCGTGCGAAGATGTAGCTGGTGGGTCCCAGCAGCCAGGGGGCGAATCGTTTTTTCGGACGCACTTCCTTGCGTGCGAAGATGTAGCTCGTGGGTCCCAGCAGTCAGGGGGCGAATCATTTTTTTCGCGAAATACGGTGGCCCGTCCGGTGGGTCCCCGCTATCAGGTGGATGAATAATTATTTTGCGCGTAATAAGGAGGCACTTCCTTGCGGCTGCCGTGGACCCAGCTGTCAGCCTCTCCACGTATAGTCCACGTCCGATGGAAGTCGTTCCTTGACCACGTTGACAATGCTGCGCCGAGAGCACCAGGGCGGTGGACGACGGCGAGGCCTAGGAAGGGGACGACATGGAGCCGGGGAAGACGCGGTAGTGGATGCACACGCGGAGAGGAGTACGAGGGTTCACTGGTTCGGCTGCGCTGTCATCGCCGTAGAATAACAGGGGGTGTGGGTGAGTGGAGGGATGGCCTGGCCAGCGGTGTGAGTAGTAGGGGGCGGTGAGGCCTCCGCAGCAGCACAGCCGGCCAGGGGAGGCAGGAGCAGGCGGCACGACCGGCGCTGCTTTGGGCGGCTGGAGCAAGAACACCAGAGGTTGAAGAAGCACAACGGCCATTGAACGGACATCGTACGGTCACTGCAGCTAGAATCGTTTATATTGACTAAGTTGACAAAGCCCTTGGTAAAGTCATCTCCTCGCCCACGCGCGCTTTCCGCCCGAAACAGTCAGCGCTGCCCGCCCCGCTTCCCGGTGTAGGCAATTGCTCCGCCTTTAAACGACACAAGTGTCGTTCGTCCGTCCATCTGCCGCCCACATTAATGATATGCGGTTGCCGAGGCGGCTACTCTGGCGCCACACGTCCGTCCCTCCGCCCGCCCACCATTGCTATATAAACTGTGCGCCGGCCATAGCCGCAGTCATCCGCATCCATTTCCTTTCTCCTGTCCACACCACTACTGCCCACCATGGCTTCCTCGCGCTCCAGCGCTCTTCGGTACGGGCGGACGACGGACCACAAGGAGATGGCAGCCATTGCTGCCAACCGGCTGGCCGGTAGGCAGCCGGAGGACGACGACGTCCCAATGGAGAACATGGTAGTCGATGATCCGGTGCCAACCCCCTCCTCCGTGCCATCCTCGCCGGTGCATTGCACCATGACCATCAGCAAGACCCGTGCCCAATATATGGACAGGGTGAGGTAGATATGTGAGGAGCAGTTCCGCGGGGCGCAGGCCGACGCCGCCTACAACCACCATCTCCTCCAGGAGCACCTGCATGCGGAGGAGCAGATCACCGCGGAGCGGGCGGAGCAGGAGGCGCTGCTCGACTCGTACCGCTCCACCCGCAAGGGCCGGCTCGAGCGCTGGCGGTACCGCATCTGTGTGGCGGAGGCTGCGGCCGCCTACAAAGAGGCAGCAAATAGGGCGATGAAGCGGGCAAGACCGAGGACGAGGCAGAGGACAATGCCGGCTCCAACGAGTCCCCGCTCCGCTGGTGTCGACGAGGACCTGCTCCATCGAGGCCACGCGGCGCCAACAACAAGGTAGAGGACACCGCCGGCTCCACCAAGGCCCCGCCCCGCCAACAACGAGGCAGAGGACATCGCCGGCTCAGCCGAGGCCCCCACCCTACCGGCAACATGGGGGAGGATTTCCACCGCTCCGCTAAGGCGCCGCCCGCCGGCAACGAGACAGAGGACATCGCCGGCTCCGCCGAGGCCTCGCCCCACTGCCAACAAGGCCGCGCCACACAGAAAACGAGGAAGAGTAGAACGCGGTAGGTCGCCGCCGCTCGGGTCCAAGTAAGGCCACCGCTGCTACCCTCCGGTTGAAGCCAAGCTAGGCGGGTTGACCATTGATGGCCGGTTAGCTTCTTGGCGGCGACGTGGAGTCGGAGAGCTGCACTGGAGAAGAACGCTGCTTCTACTCTAGGCGGGTTGACCATTGACAGCCGGTTAGCTTCTTGGCGGTGACGTGGAGTCGGAGAGCTGCGCTGGAGAAGAACGCTGCTTCTACTTAACTGCTAGTGCAGTTGGCTGACTGACACGTGGGCCCAACAGGCCACATGTCAGTTACGCAATTGCACCTGCAGTTGAGTCACTGAAGCTTCTGTTCGGCTCAGAGGGACACAGGTGGGTAGCTTCGGTTAATTAATTATACCTCCAGCGCACCCCTTTTTAGTTGAAGAATGTATGAAATGTAATGAAATCCGGCATGTTTATATGAAATCCGACCGTGTATGATTGAATTTATTTCAATTAGTTCGAATTCCTATATCACTGGCATTGGATGAACATGCAAAACAATATGTACTAGCATTATTCCCAGGGTGATCACCTCGTTTGCAGCAGTTTCACATGTACTCCCTCCGGTCCTTTCTAGTCTGCATACAAGTTTTGTCTACAGTCAAAGTATCTCTACTTTGAACAATCTTATACAAAAAAGTATGCACTTTCACAATGTGCGAAGTAAAAAGGAACAGAAGGAGTACAAAGAGTTTGAGCAGCTTTTTAGCGTTTCTGTACATTGCAATCAAACACACAGGCCTGGCAATTCATAGAGAACATTCAAAACAATCGATGATTATGCATCTCAGCGACTCACATGTCAGAGGCAATATTTACTTCACAACTAAAGAATAAAGAAAAAATTGATCGACACTGCTGACAGAAAAGGGCGTCCCATTCGAAAATATCAAACACATGTCTTGCTAAAATCAATGAGCAAAATTTGACAAGGTTGTCCCATTCCAAAATATCAAATGCCTACGATTGTGGAATGGGTAGGGTTTGCCATCAGTTCGGACATTAACATGGCACCTCGTGCTAAATAAACCAACTGTTCTTTTTGTGCAGTTCCACCAAAATCAACCAAATTCGCGCGTAGCTTGTATGATTTCGCCCTTATATGTTGCAACACCTTGAACTTATCGGCACCTCCTTTCTTGTGGTGGAAATGAATGATTCTATGTATTCATGAACATTTTGTGCAGTTCCCATTGAAATCAAGCTGAGCACCCCTGTTTGCACAAATACAAAAAAGTGATTAGTATAAAGCAAACTGTACTATGAATTGATAGTTTCAACAGGCACATACATGGTCCATGTAGAGCACACTTTTAGAAAAATGGAACTCACCAGAAAGAATCCTAGAACAACATTGTACTCGCGCATCACAGCAAAAAAAATGGAGATTTGTCAGTCCTTCTGAGCTAAAGTTAGTTTGGTCTTGTGGGGAGTAATGTAACCATCCTTCAACTGCTCCTTCTGATGAGAAGATAGACAGGGCTTCTTCATCCTGGCATAATCGGAACTAGTCATTTCACGTACTCCATATTCTTCTTTAGAGGAAGATGATCCTGTTGTGCAAAGACAAGAGGACTACTAAATGCTAGCATCCCTATTTGCTCAAAAAAAGGAAAGGAAATATTTAAAACAGCACAGATGAAGCACTTCACAAGGACAATACCACTTTTTCATGACAGTATCTAAACAGTAGCACAACACCAATAGAGATGACAAAGCTCAATCATATGGATGAAATCAGTGGGCGAGTACCAACCTTTGTCGGGAGGCTTATTGTGTAGAGCATACAGATGAAGCACTTCTCTGGAACCATCTGTTGCTATCTACGGTGGTGGCCATGCTTACTATATACTCCTCGATTAGTTTAATGTTTCCAACATCTTCTTGTGCAATTCCACTAAAATATATGGTATCTTCAAAGAAGATCCCTGTTTGCACAAGTAGAGATAATTACATATTACATTAAGAGTGGCATCAAATTAGTGGAAAAACAATTGCTCGTTCCAGCCATAGGAATAAATTAAGGTGCAAAACTATATCATTACTTGTGTCATCACAGTTCCAGTGCTTCATTATAGCATCGGGAGTTGATTTTTGTTTTTCTTCTGCTTGTTCTTCCCCTTCATCACTTGGTTCAATAACAGACAAGCTTCGCCTTCAATGTAAGATTTGGCATGTCAATTAGGGAGCACAAGTATAGTACTAAACTTAATTTTCTAATGAAAGTGGCAAAATACAGGCCAGCAGTTGTGAAATATCCTTATCTTACCTCAATGGGATATTACGGTGCACATACAGATTGGAAGTCTTGTCTCCATTTGTGCAGTTCACTAAAATCAAGCAACATTATCGTACAAGTAGCACAACATATGAAAGCACACTGCAGAATCATGTGAAAGAAGGCTAGTACTGACCTCTCATGATGCGGAATTCAAACAACTCACAACAAGAAGATCTGAACCAAATTCGCCATAACGTATAGGAAGTAAGATCTCCTCTTGTGCAGTTCCACTAAGATCAAGCAATCAAGCAACGTTGTCCGTGTGACATTTTGGTTGAACTGCACAAAACACTCTTAAAACAAAAGTGTTTTGTGCAGTGCAATAAAAGGTCACAATGGCAACGAGGTGAAGTAGATAACCCTATTTACACAAAGGTGCAAAGGAAACAATTAGTGGTCAATAACGATGGATGACACAGAAGCCAACAAAAAGAAGCATCTACCTTATCTAAATGGGAAAGAAAGCAAGACAGTAGCATTTCTCAAACGGTGGCATTGATTAATATTAACATAAAGATTATATTAACAATAAAATTCGTTAAACGTGTAATTTGCTTTTAACTATGGCATTGCATCAATTTTCCAGCTGCATTATTAGAGGGTGTTTGTTTACAGGGACATTTTGGTGTAGGGACTAAAAAAACTCCGTGTCAGTCCCATCTAAACCAAACAGGAGGGACTTTTAGGGACTAAAAGTGGGCATTTGGGACTAAAGAAAGAAGACCTCGAGGGAGTCTTTTTGGGAATTTTTCCAACAGTTGCCCCTGCCACGCATCGCACCTTGTCTCTATTAGTTCATTACTAGGGGTAACATGGTCTTTTAGCATGTCATTTAATAACCTCTAGTCCATGTTTAGTCCCTGGAACCAAGAAGGTAGGGACTAGGGAGTTTTTAACCAAATAGGGCCTTAGATTAACAACAGCTAATGAGTTGCACGGGACAATGGACGCACCAGCACCATGTGCATCTACCGATGTACTGTGGTCATGCATAGTCTATTGCAACAAAGAACAAACAACCAAGGAGCATATTTGTGTTGGTCCCAGTTTTGTTATCTTTAGACACCTTTCCCTATGTGAGCGCAGCAAATCTAGTCCTGCTCAAACTCTACAGCCTTGTCCCTTCCTTTCCTTTTTGAACTAGTACTTTCGCCCCTTCCTTTCCTCTTTGAACCACGTCCTAGATTTATCCGGTACAACTTTCCCCACTACTTTCCCCCATTCCTTTCATCTTTGAACCACGTCCTAGATTCATGCTATACAACTTTCCCCCTTCATTTCCTCTTTGAACCACGTCCTAGATTCATGCTATATACAACTTTTCCCACTACTTTCCCCCACTCTTTTCCTCTTTGAACCACGTCCTAGATTCATGTATACATGCAGCTAGAGAAATGCATGTGGAGTAAGTAAATTATACCTTAAGATTCTTGGGGCGTGGTTCGGTGGGCGACGGGACGGCGGCGAAGAAGGGGTCGGAGGCCCTCCCGCGCCGCCGCTGGGTGGAAAGTTAACAGCTGCGCCGGTAGTCCCTCGCCGACGACGACAACATTAAGCCTCCTTCCCTTCCCGGCGGACGGTCCTGCCGGCTCTTTGAGCAGTAGTGAGGGGAGAGAGAGAGGCCAATGAAGTCTTGTTTAGATCCGGAGAGGGCGAGAGAGTGTGAAGAGAGCAACTACAAGCGTTGAGGCTCCAGCGGGAGAGGGCGGGAGAGTGTGAAGAGAGCAACTACAAGCGCTGAGGCTCCAGCGTGTATATATATACTAGAGAGAGTGTGTGAACTGTGCAAACCCTAGAAAACATTTTGACCAGTCAAAGAATCCTCCTGGCACAAATTATGCTCAAGTGTAGTTATCGAACCCGAGACCTCAAGTTTGATGAGCGAACGGGCTAACCAGCTACACAACCCTCCCGTTATGTTCAACGAGAGGGAAATAACCTTTTATACATTCTTGCATTTGTGTGACAAGAATGCCGTGTTTTTTGTGTGTGTGTGTGTGGGAGTCATTGGGATTTCAATCATAATCGTGTCATGTGGCTTTGGTGGTAAGACTATCCACAGTGGTGCAGAAATAATGCAGCCTTAGTCATGTTACCTCTCTCCACGTAGTACGTTGGGTCCCACCAGTCAGAGGGTGAAACAAACAAATTAATAAGAAAAATTAAAAGTGCCAGCGGTGTTTCTTACCTCACACATCTCGCTACTTCTCGGGAACACTGTCCAATTGATCCCTCTGATCGCTCACGTACTATTTTAAGTGAATCCTTATTATAACATGCACACAAATTTTGGGCACTTGTATTCGACTTAAGTCAGTGTGCCACCATATCTCATATACTTACTACTCCCTCCGTCTAGGTGTAATAAGTCACGTTAGAAGGTGCAACGGGACCAAAGTGCGTGCATGTGCGTGCGTGCCTGTGTGTGTGTGTGTGTGTTTAACAGCATGTGTGTGTTAGAGAGAGCGACAGATCGGCATACTCCTACAGAGAGATGTTGTGTAGTGTACGATTTTAGCCACGAGAGTCGGTGCATCCTCTCGTTTCTGGGCGTGTCCGGTAGGGACATGCGGACAGCTGCCACGCCCGCTCCTGACCAGCCTGGCCCACCCAAAGCCCCTCCATCGCCTGCGCGCGCTTCCCGCCCGAAACGGTCAGCGCCGCTCCAAAGAATCGGTCCCGCATTCATGCCCAGGCAAAGCGGACGCGACCTCTCACTAGCGCAAGAGTGATGGTTTCTTCGTCCGTCCAACTTACTGCTGGGTCTATGTGATTTGACGGCTCATTGGTGTTTATTACTGAGGTGGCAGGACTGCTGGATGTCCCACGCTTTCGGCGAAAGGAGGTACTACTACTAGATTACAATTTTCTCCATTCTTACAACAGAGGCGTGCAAGAGCAGTGAAAACACGCAGGCTCACTGATTACATGGCCCGCCTCACACTATCATCGTGCGACACCTAACTCTTTACATAATACTCCCTCCACTCCTAAATATTACTAGATGAGTCCCCGCCCGTTGTCGCAAAACAGTGGTATATCTCTCTGCGCAAAATTATCGATTTCATGGAACAAAAAAAACTCTATAACCGCATGACAAATGTGGTAGCCAAACTAAATAAACTCCCATCATCATTTAGATCATCCCACGTAAGGAAAAAAGATCAGCCAACTCCTACTGCATAATGGGATTATATTTTTCTTTTTGACATGTTAATGGGACTTAAAAGCTCGCTTACATGCATGCTATCGGTGCATGCTTGCATGCAGACATGTTGATGTGATTTAAAACCCACTCACATGCATGTGCCACGGTATTTCTGCATGCTTGCATGTGGCTTAGTGCGGAGGCTCTCAACGTCTAGATCAGACGGCTATTATGGACTGATTTACTTCATCTAACGGCTACATCAATTTTGATGATGTGGCTCAATGAGAGGATAGAGAATTCCTAGTAGTGGGGGCTAGCTATTACTAGTAGATAAGTCTTTGTAGAGATTCCACTACATACAGAACAAAATGAATGAATCTATATGATTCTCTCATAAGCCTCGTGGTTCCGAGAGGGAACGTGTCACCTTTGTGTGCGAAACGATATACGCTGCCTCCCCCCTGATTTTATTTACAGAGGCAACATAGAACTATATGAGTGCCCTGTTAAATTTTGGAATTATTTTGGGTTCATTTGGCCTTTTTATACATTAATTGAGTTTCTAGACTTTTCATGTGCATAATCTAAATATGAATTGCATGCACATGCTCCGGTGCACCAAAGTGGGTTGAAAAATCACATATGTGTCCTTGGTTGAATTTCTAGGTCCCATGGAAGAAATGAGAATGAAATTCAAACATCTGGGCATCATGACTCGGCCGAGAACATCGAGAAACATTGATTTTAAATTCATGTAAATCCAAAACTCGCCTAGAAATCATGAAACTTGGCACTAACATGTTGTGGTAAAAAATTGGGCCGATTTGGAAGCTCGTGGTTCTAAGAGGGAACGTGCCACCTTTGAGTGTGAAACGATATACGCTGCCCCCCCCCTTGAGTTTCTTAAGAAAGGCAACATAGAACTACATTAGTGCCCTGTTAAATTTTGGAATTATTCCGGGTTCATTTGTCATTTTTTATACATTAATTGAGTTTCTGGTCATTTAATGTGCATAAGTCAAATTTGAACTACAAGCACATGCTCTCGTGCACCAAAGTTGGTTGAAAAATCACATGTGTGTCCTCGGGCGAATTTCTAGGTCCCATGCAAGAAATGAGAATAAAATTAAAACATCTGGGCAACATGGCTCGGCCGAGAACATTGAGAAACTTGGTTTTAAAATTCTTGTAAATCCAAAACACGTCTGAAAATCATGAAACTTGGCATGGATGTCATGTCATGGTACTACCATATTGTGGTAAAACAATTGGCCGAATAGGAACAGATTTTGGTATAAGCTTCTTGCAAACCGAAGCTTCTCTCAAGAAGGCTCGTGGTTCTGAGAGGGAACGTGCCACCTTTGAGTGCGAAACGATATACATTGTCCCCCTTGAGTTTATTTATAAAGGCAACGTAGAACTACATGAGTTCCCTATTAAATTTTGGAATTATTCCGGCTTCATTTGGCCTTATTTACACATTAATTGAGTTTTTGGTCATTTAATGTGCATAATTCAAATTTGAACTACAAGCACATGCTCCCATGCACCAAAGTTGGTTGAAAAATCACATTTGTGTCCTCGGGTAAATTTCTACTCCCTCCTTCCATCTATATAGGTCCTAATGCGTTTTTCGAGGCTAACTTTGACCAACCGTTAGAGCAATAATATATGACATGCAACTTACACAAAGCATACCTTCAAATTTGTATGTCAAAGGAGCTTCCAATAATATAATTTTCATAGTATACATCTCATGTGCTATTAATCTTGTCAATAGTCAAAGGCTGTCTTGAAAAACACATTAGGCCCTATATAGATGGAAGGAGGGAGTAGGTCCCATGCAAAAATGAGAATAAAATTCAAACATCTGGACATCATGGCTCGGTCGAGAACATTGAGAAACTTGGTTTTAAAATCATGAAATTTGGCATGGTGTCATGTCATGGTAGTACCATTCCGTGGTAAAAAAAATTGGCCGAATAGGAAAAAAATTGGTATAAGCTTCTTGCAAATCGGAGCTTCTCTCAAGAAGGCTCGTGGTTCTGGGAGGGAACGTGTCACCTTTGTGTGCATAATTCAAATTTGAAATACAAGCACATGTTCAAGTGCACCAAGGTTGGTTGAAAAATCACATGTGTGTCCTTGGGTAAATTTCTAGGTTGCATGCAAGAAATGGGAATGAAATTCAAATTCTGGGCGTCGTGGCTGAGTTGGAAACATTGAGAAACTTAGTTTTTTAATTCCTGTAAATCCAAAAAACGCATGAAAATAATGAAACTTGGCTTGGTGCCATGACATGGCACCAACATGTTGTGGTAAATTTGCAGTCCGATTTGCGAAGGCGCACACATTAACAATCAACAAAGTCATTTTGGAACAAGTGTTGTCACGTTACAATCGAAAACACAAGTATTATTGAAACTGTGGGCGTTCTACTTACTAGTACCATTTACGTGCCACCACGCGTCCCCATTTTTTATTAGCTAGGAGGCGCCATGCAGGGTAGCTATTTGAGTACGAGAGGCGTGTGATCAGATCCCTGCGCGTGCTTATCGAGAGGAGAGCCCTTTGACCTCCATCTGCCATCCACCTCTCTCCCAAGGTCTCCATTAATGGCACCCAAGCCTCTGTTTAATGGCGTGGCTATGTCTCACTTGACTGAGATTTAAGAGAGAGAAAAAATCTAAAAGCACGGATCTTGATGTAAGATCCGACGGACCTATATAGCATCTACTGCGACTTATAGCAAGACTGATGAATATATAAGGACGATTAAAAAATTGATCAAAGAAGGGCTTGCCCCTTCCGATTTTCATTACTGAAAACCACCACAATTCACAAGAAGTTCAGCACAACTCCAGCCTAACACGAAGGACTAAAAGCTACCAGATTGAAATCGCAACATCCCAAGAGGCCAACAAAGGCCAAACATCCATGCTAGAACCCAACATTTCACAACTGACGACACAATCCACATCCTAAATCGATTATTACATCAAAAGAAACCAGGAAACTGAAGGAAGCCCAGCAGCAACTAGAAGAACAGCAACGCCAGGGTCGCCACAGCAAGAGTTTTCTTCATTCCAGCCTCGCAACATTGATCTTCCACAGAAAGATAAGGACGATTAATTGTCTTACATAATTAGAAAGTAATTAAAAAGCCACATGTGGCTATGCCCGAAATACACAAGGGCAAAAGAAGAAGGAAGACAAGGATCTGGCTCGCTGATCTCTACTTTCTTGATGTGTTGTTGCAGGCCGCGGGAACTAGTCTCCGCGGCGAGCGGCGATGAGCTCTTTCGTGTCCTCAAGACGCTGCTTGACAACATCCATGGATTCCTCCATCAGCCTTTGGCGCTTGTTGCGGAGCATGTCATTCTCGTCCATAAGTTTCTTGACGATGACGCCGGTCCTCTTCAACAAGGCACTAGTCTCCTCCTGCTGGTCTGCACTTCGGACGATCTTCTCCCCTCAGCAGGTCGCGCTCGGCCCGGAGCCTCTCATTGCCCTCCCTTAGTTGCCGGATGACGCCGGTAGCCTGTTCAAACGAGGCTTTCATGTCGTCCTGCAACCTCGCCCAGCCAGAGATCTGATCCATCTGGCTATGGACAATCACATGCATGCGCCTGTAACAGTCGTCGCCTGCCCGCGAGAAATTTTCCCAGGCCGCCGCGGCGCGGCGGAACATCTCTGCTGCATTCGTGGCGCGGCGGGACATCTCTGCTGCTTCCGCGGTGCGGCCGGACCAGTCTGCTGCATCAAGGGCGCGGCGGGACCTCCGTGCTGCTTCAGCGGCGCGGCGGGACCTCTGTGCTGCTACTTCCGCGCGGCGGGACATGTCGGATGCTCTCGCAGCGAGGCGGGACATCTCTCGTGCTTCCACTTCCATGCTCACCTCTCCCTGGTGGCAATCTCTCGACCCAGAACTCACGCTGGCCATGGCAGACGCAAGGGAAGCATGCTGAATGACTTGTTTGTTTTTGTGGACGAGGAGTTGAGGAGGAATGTGTAGTCATCTTGGCATACTAGTATTTATAACCGAGTACTAATACGCTCCTAAGTGGGAAACCGTTTAGGTTGTGGTCGGTGTGAACAGGTTTGCAATTCAATATACTCCCTCCATCTGGGTTTATTAGGCCTCTCAGCATCACAAGCATGTCCCCTTTTGTAAGGCCCCGCTTTGTAAAGGTGCATGCATGCAACCATTTCATTGGTTGCATTGAAAGCCATTGTTGTTGGTGCCATGGCTGAAAATTAATATACTTCATGCGTGCTTTTTCATTAGTTGCATGCATGTGAGAGAGTGCATTGGGAGTGAAATGAAAGAATTAATGTGAGCAAATTACTATGTGTCTTGGTCTAAGAGAAATTGTCTTTAGGCCTAATAAACCCGGACGGAGGGAGTACCATGGTACTAATACGCTCCTAAGTGGGAAACCGTTTAGGTTGTGATCGGTGTGAACAGGTTTGCAATTCAATATAGCGTGGAGTAATTTGGAATGTGACGAGACGCAAGCTCAAAATTTATTGACGGTTCTAGTTTCGAAGTGCGGCACTATTCCCGGATGGAGTACTTCTTTTTCTACTCCCTCCTTTCCGGTTTTATAGGGCTTATCTCAAATTTTAGTTTTTCCATTTTATAAGGCTCAATTTGGTTGTTCCCCAACACATGTTCAGATTCCAAGGTGCATTAAATCATTGCATGCAAGTATTAAGAGAAAATTGACCAATGCATGTACTTTATGCATGCATGCATTGCAATTAATGCATTGATAAACATAATTTTTTGAGAAAAAAAGAGCATTAATTAGGTGATTTTGCAAACTACAAAAAATATTCCACCACTCACCATCTTGGTTGGTGAGATTTTTGAATTAAGCCCTATAAACCGGAAAGGAGGGAGTACTGTTGTGTACGTGCAATAACGGGCACCGTCATATACATATCTTACGGTTAATGGGGCGTTCGATAGGAATATCCGCGTGGCGAGCTCTAGGCTGGTCTTTTTTTCAGACGCATTAAACCTATCTCTCGGGACTTCTCGCACGCACCATCGTGCCACCCACAAAAACTTGTACTCTGAGTTTAGTAGTACGTTATACAGGAAGAGAAGAGGTGCATGCATGCACTCATCCTCTCACACACGCGTCTGTTTTTTCTTGAAAAGGAGGATGATGACCCCGGCCTCTGCATCTGGGAGTCACACACGCATCTGTAGCTACGAATTGTAGTGTTCTCAACCATCGGATTGGCTCTATCATGGATGTACCTATATACTAAAACATGTCTAGATACATCTATATTTTGACAAATGGAAGGCTTGTATTGTGGAACAGAGGGAGTGCTTGTCATCAAAATAGATAAAAAAGGGACGTATCTAGAACTAAAATACGTCTACATACATCTCCTTTTATCCATTTTGATGACAAGTAGTACTTCTTACCCAAAGGAACTTTATATCCAACAGACACAAAATATCCATTCGACTGTTGGAAATTACTGATCTGATGTCGAAGTAATTGCTGCATCGCCACCAAAACCCACCATTTCTTAAGCTAAAGTAGACCAAGGTAATCCCTATATTAGCATATTACTAAGATAAACAGAATGCACTGTAGAAACATTTAGGACGTGAGCTTGTCAATCTGAATGTGGAGGGACACAAGCTTAGCCCCGGCCAGCAGCTTGGGCGGAACTGTCAAGAAGGTCAGCTCCTGCACGTCGACGTCACAGGGATTCTTGCTGCTTGTCACCTCCATTTCCACCTTGATGGCGTCGGTCGTGCCTTTGGCTCCGCCGGCGGGCCATTCGCCCACAGCTTGGCCACGTAGTGCGGCAGTGGGGACGCCCCCGCTCTAATGCAGATGACCGACACGGCGATAGGCGCGCCGATATCGAGCATGTTTCCGACCAAGAAAAACATGCGGCGTCCTCCTCCGCGAACAGCAAGAGCCGTGGCTCTGACAGTGGCACTTGCAGCTGGAGCACCTTGCCGTACTGGATCCTGTGCATGGGCATGGGATGCGCGGTGCTGATGTGGTGGTAGAGCGCCGGCGGCAGGCCTTCGTAGCCGCAGACGGGCACGGGGCATTTGCACGGCGCGAGCGAACACACGCTCTGGTGATCGGCGAGCTTGTGGTAAGTGACGTAGAGCCCACAACCTTCGTGCGGGCACTCCACCCTCACCGACGAAAGGACAGAGTCCACCGCCATGTTCCACACGTCGAAGCCACCACCGTGCTCACACTTCTGACACTGCCGCTGGTTCCCGGGGCGCTCGACACGGTAGTCCGCGCAGGCCAGGTGCCCTCCCTTGCACTGCAGAAATCAATCGAACAGCACATCAATCAAGAAACCTGCACCTTGCTCAATCAACCAAACGGACGAGGTGTATTTGAACCTCATACACCGAAGGCGTCAAGGGGCGGAGGCACAAGGGGCAGTGGAGCACGGTGAGGTCCATCGAGACCTTAGAGATCTCCATCGTCGGGTCTTGTTCGGTCTGCATGATCTCGCCCTCCTCGTGCACAACCATCTCTCGACTTGGGCCGGGGTATTACGAAGCTTTACCGTCACATATTTTATACTACTTCAAGGTGCATTAAATCAACACATGCAAGTATCAAAAGGAGAGTCACGGCATGCAAGCATGCGTTGTAATTAATGCATCGGTAAACGCAAATTATTGAAATATATCGAGTGCAGTGCTTTGATGTGTCGCGTCAACTCGTACATCAATGAGAAGTTTGATTATCCTCTCCCTCGCGGACTTAACTGCACCTGCCTTTGGCCGTATGACAGGTTGGCCACACACCTGTCGGGCCCACCTGTCATACATGCAAAGGCAGGAGCGTCCCTCCCTCGCCCATGAGCGTGGTGGCTGGCAAGACTAGGAGAAGCTTTCGCTACACGCTCTCCCACCCGCACGCGGTGGACATGCAGCAGTTCAATCGGTGTCAGATGGCCAGAAGCGTACTGTAGTACTCCTGCAGTGCAATAGTACTCCATCATTGTTCGACTTCCCGAAGAGGCGAAGAGCCAAGCGCAGCCCGGATGCTCGTGTGCCAGTTTCATGTGTAGAGTAGTCTAGGATAGCGTGTACCGTGCCTGTAAGCTTAAAATCGTTAGGGTCGGCTCCATGCTATGTGGCCATCTCGAAGTTTTAAAAAAAATAGTCTTCTGCCCCTACCTGACACCCTGGTGATTTTAGTTTGCACGCTCATCTGGTCAAGATAGGAATATATATTTTAATTTGTTTTTTTCCGAAAAGGGGGGACTCCCCGGCCTCTACATCAGAATGATGCATACGGCCACATATATTTTAATTTGTGGTGGGTAAATGTTAGAGGTTGCAGCAAATATATTGTACACTGCGGGTCTTTCAGCCAAGTTTAGAGGCAAGCATGTGTGGCCAGTGCTATGATGTGTTGCGTCAACTCGTACAACGAGGAGAAGCTTGATTTTACTACACGCCTTCTCCCTCACCCATGCGCACGGTTGCTCTCAAATGAGGACAGGCTTTTGCTTAGTAGTACTTCTACAACAAGCTATCCGTCCTGCTCGCGGTGGACGAACATGCAGCAGTGGATTCGACATTGTGGAAGCAGTAGTAGTAACATCATTGTTCATCTTCTCGAAGAGGCGAAGAGCCAAGCGCAAACCGAACGTTGCAGTTGCGAACATTGGAGCACGCATATAGCCAGGCTCTTGCATGGGACAAAATTGCTATGTGAGCCCACTATTGTACTAGTACGTACAACTACTTGCTAGTATAGCCCTGTAAACCAGAAAGGAGTATTTGCCCTTCTAGAGATTTCAACAAGTGACTAGACTACACCAAGACGGAGTACACATGGAGCAAAATGAGTGAATCTGCACCCTAAATAAATACGTACTAGTTCTATCGTTTTCCTCTCCGAGGTGCACAATATTGAGTATACTGACTAGTCTCTTTTTGACACGCATTTACGTTTTTTACACAGTACAGACGCAAGCGCTCATATACACGCGCATACACTCACCCCTATGAACGCACACATGCACGACACTATCATCTTGAAATTTACGAAGTCACCATAGGCACCTCGTCGTCGACGGGTCCATAGGTGCTTGAATGCCAAGGAGGGAGAGGGTAGCGGTTCCCGAGACGTTGAACGGTCAATGATGCATCCTCAATTACATGCAGGGGAATTAATTGGCGAAGCAGAATAGAGCCAGCACGATGTGAATGCAACAGAGTTTGGACTCTCATATAATAAAGGCGCCCCACCACTCCAATCCATCTACTCCCAAGTCTCTGTGCAACACTACTCACTCCAATCCAAGACCAAGTGACCAGAAGCCACAAGCACCTATGGAGGCGATGGACGCAAGCGGCAGTCGGCTGTGCCAAATCATCCAAGGCGTCGGCCTCTGGCCCCGCACCGCACAGCGTTTCCAGACGGTGCTGGCGACCGCAGGCATCGTTCACGTGGTCATCGCCGCCGAGGGAGGAAACCCACAGCTGCCGGAGGGGCCTGATCCTCTGCCCGTGCCGTTCTCTCCGACACAGCACCGGCTCGGGAGGTCCTCCGACCCTTCTTCTCCCTTGCCGTATTGTTCACAAATCCAACCTGCCGCCGCCGACATCCCGGCGACCCTCAGGTATAAGTTCTTCGAAAGTGGCCTTGCTCTACTGCCCTAGCTCCCCACGTGTCTGCATGTGCATCTTTTTCTACTCCCATCAGCTCTTCCAAAGCCACCTAAATTTTTAGTATTATTAGAGGTAAATCTACTTCATGCATTCGAATCTAGGGCTTTGTTCAAACAACGAAGAAAGGGGGGAAAGTTGTAGCATGAATCTAGGACTTGATTCAAAGAGGAAATAATATGGTGAAAGTAGTAGAGACCGGATACCCAACCGGTCTTTTGGTTGAAAAGGGAAATAATGGGAAAATGCAGTGCAAACTGGATAAGGAACAGATCTATTATTGGTTGAAAAAGGATAGAAAGTGGTGGTTGGTGGAAAAGTCAACAGAGTATGTCCAGGATTAGATTTGCTGCCCTCACATAGTAAAAGGTCTCAGGATTAGATTTGTTGCCCTCACATAGTAAAAGGTCTCCAGGATTAGATTTGCTGCCCTCACATAGTAAAAGGTCTCCGGGATTAGATTTGCTGCCCTCACATAGTAAAAGGTCTCCAGGATTAGATTTGCTGCCCTCACATAGTACAAGGTCTCCAGGATTAGGTTTGCTGCCCTCACATAGCATGAACAAACTCGGCATCACCACTTTATGCCTCCTTGTAGGTACATTGTGCTGATGCGTCCACTGTCGCATGTCCTTATACCAACCTTTTGCTGTTGTTAATGTAAGGGCGCATGTAAAATGAAGCAATCACGCTGTTACCTTAGGGACATGTCTAACCAGTGTTATTGTTAATCTAATGCCTCCAGTGATAAGATGCAATTAAACTGTGTTACAAATGGCACTCCTGCTATTTTCCCCAGTATGATAACTAAGTTGCTCCTTTACGCTGCTGAGTGTCCTGGTGTCCCCATGGTCCCATGCCCTTAAACCAACTCTTTAGCTGCTGTTGATTTACTGTGTCTGGTAAACAAGCAATGCCACCATTAAAGTAATCCCATATTTGAGGAATCTCATTGTTGATCGTAATGCTTCTGGTAACATGAAGCATTGCTGATGTTTTAAAATTTCTACTATCCTTGCGTGATTGCCATGAACATGATTAAGATGCTTCTTTTCATTTTGTATATGTTTCGTATATTCTTATTGACCAACATCTGTTTACTTTCTATCTTTTTGTGTAGATAGGGATATCCATTTCACCTTGTTGCTATTGTGACCTTTTGGTGAACTACACAAAACACTTTTTTTGGAATGAGTGTCTTGTGCAGTTCAACTAAAATGTCATGTGGGCAACATCTCTCAATTTTGGTGGAACTGCACAAAATGGTGATTGGAGTTTCCAAAATCTCCGTCAAGTTCTGCTGGTAATCTTGTGCAACATTTTATTATCCTTTGCAAGATGGAGCCATCACTGTCACCACAAGGGCACTTTATTTTAGTGGAACTTCACAAAAGGATAAGAAAATTATAGTTGCACCTTACATGAGCCGGACAGCCAACCTTAATGTTCCTCAATTTTAGTGCAACTACTAAAGAAGAACATGCCAGCTCACAAGAGCAAGTACTTCTTGCTAGCTGAAGATGCAATCTTTGCTTCATTTCAGGTGAACTGCAGAAAAGGGCGCATGAATTGAATCATGGAACTCCAGGCAGACCTCATCCAAGTAGAGCTGGAGGTTGAGTTCAAGGAGGCCGCTATTAAAGCGAAATCATGCTCTCTTGTCTCCTTGTTTGTGCTGTGCAAACATGATGTGCAAAAAGGAATACTCAACTACAGATGTTGTGACGGTCAAGAGCATTCGCCAAGTTCTTCGATTGTATGACATGGCTAGCCAAGATGGATTTAATCCCGATATTCACTTTATCAAAAGGCTCTAATGGGTTGGTTCTGAATCTTGCAAGCTGGGAATCGGTGAGATGTGTAGGCATCTTTGTTGTACTTATTCTTTGAATCTTATTTGTTGGTTCTGAATCTTGCAAGTTGGGAATCAATGAGATGTGTAGGCATCTTTGTTGTACTTATTATTTGGATCTTATTTGTTGGTTCTGAATCTTGCAAGTTGGGAATCAATGAGATGTGTAGGCATCTTTGTTGTACTTATTATTTGGATCTTATTTGTTGGTTCTGAATCTTGCAAGCTGGGATACACGGCATGATGATGCAGAGGACAACAACCATAACAAACAGTTCAAACTTGGTAGTATTATCTTTGTGAAAGTGTGACAAATGTGCTGATCGTGTGCGTCCTGAGAATAATAATTCTAATTGTTGTGCATGTTGATCCTGTGGCACTGATTGAACGAGCGAATGCATTGCTTGTTTTAAGTATTAATTTCTATTAAAGCTAATTAAATTTAAGTAAAGTGACCACTAACTCCTGTTATTACAGTACCAATACAAATCCGCTCGTGAACCAACATGTGGCCGAGGGTGCATCTTCTGCCGGGCGTGCAGCGGACGAGGGAGGGGTAGTAACTGTTGTCGCATGTACACACTCAGCTTACTGTTGAATCCAGTTCCCCAAGAGTTTAAAAACAAACTGTTGCCGCCGCCTACATACTCGTTCACTCGAAGAGACTCCAATGGCGATCCGAGGGGTGAGCCTACTGGATATGGACTTCAGCAAGGAGTTCCCCTTTGAGTTCGCCGTTCAGTCCTATGGCTGCACCAAGTTGAATGTGATGTACACCAACGATACGGACTCGGTGAAGCTCTGCCTCGCCTCAGTCCTATGGCTGCACCAGGTTCTGGAGCATTCGCCTGTTTCATCGGCAGCGCCGACTGCACCTTCACTACAGTGGAGAGAAGGAAGAACGCAACGATTCGGCCATCTGGTGCAACAAGCTTGTCGACATCCAGAAGCAATGCAAGATCATCAGGAACGAGCAGGAGAAGGACTCCGTGGTTGACCTCGCTGAGACCATCATCGACCCCTGATACACCAACATGAAAGAAGATGACATGAACACGTGGGAGGTACCTCTGAATCTAGCCTACATAACCTACGCGGCCAAGGACTCATACGCATGCTACGACATGTACAGGCAGATCTTGGACATGAGGGCGTGTCTACCTCCCGTAACCGACGAGTACACGGACAGCCGTAGCGTCATGATCAAGCGTGCCAGGAAGGTCTAGATGTTGTACTTTATCTGTTTATAAGCACCTTTATCATCTGAGTGTTTCATGCATTAGCCTATGTGTCGTAATTATCTGTTTTGTCCGAAATATTTCTTTTAAGAACCCATTAACCTAATTGCTTTTTTTAGTGGCAATTTGCTTATGTATGTAAACTAGTTCACTTGTCCGTAAAAAAAACTAGTTCACTCGGCTGCCGTGCTTTGAATCTCCTTCCTCCCAACATATTCCCCTCCTCAGGTGGACCCAGCAGGTCTCTGAATTTTCTCCCACTTTCTTTTTCGATGTAAACTGAGTTTTCTGCCAGTACTTTCCCCTAGAACCAACTCAACTGTCCCATGTCTAGCCTAAAAAATAATAATACCCCATGTACTATTAACTCATCAAATTAAAATGATATTTTATTCCGTAAGTTGAAAGTTCTTACAAAATAATAATAATAATTTTTTATATATAACTTGGCAAGTTAACTCCTAGTGATTGCGTACATAAGCTTGCAAAGATTTTACTGACGTGCAATCATGTGTTTGTGTTTTTATAACATTTCTCCGTCTAGCCCAACATGCTATTTTCACCCAGCCCAGCAAGTCCACGGATTTCAAGAAAAATGCAAATGGGATTTAAACGGGCTGCATAGATGCTACATCATTGTTTCACCCAGCCCACCAAATGGACTAAAAAACAAATGGACTGGCTGACATGTGGGCTAGTAGGTCGAAGCCTAAGAAGGCGTTGGATTTACATCCAACGGCCGGCATTCTTCTTCAATCTCTCGACTTCTTCCCCCAGCGCTGCCGGAACCGCCTGCTCTAGCCTTCGGCGTCCAGCGGCGTTGTTTTGCGCTCCTCAGTGAAACACTACCCCGCCGACGGCCAGGCCATCCCTCCACTCCGTACCTCCTGTTATTCTCTGCCGAGTGTAGGCCCACCCCGCACCCGAACTAGTCAAGTTTCCCACTCCTCTCCGTCTGCGACTCCACTGCCGTGTCTTCCCCATCTCCGGGTCATTCCAGTTTTGGGCCTCGCCGTCGTCCACCGCCTCGGTGCGCTCGGCGCGACGTGGTCAACATACGAGAGCCATCGGAAGAGGACTGTACGTGGAGACCCTGACGGCTGGGACCCACGAGGTCCATGGTCGCACGCAAGGAAAGTTCCTCCTTATTATGCATTGTACGTGCACTGTACGTGGGAAGGGCTTCTGTATTTCGCGAAAAAAACGTTCGCCCCGCTGACAGGTCGGACCCACCAGCTATATCTTCGCACACAAGGAAGTGCCTCCTTATTATGCACCAAAAAATGAATACCCCCTGCTAGCTGGGACCCACCATAGTGGGTGGCTGACTTGTGGGCCTACTAAGTTGACGAGGACGGAGGGCTTTGTCAACTTAGTCAATATGAATGATTCTAGCTCAAGTGACCGTATGATGTCCATCCAACGGCCATAGTGCTTCTTCAACCTCTGGTCTTCTTGCTCCAGCCGCCGAAAGCAGCGCCGGTCGTGCCGCGTGCTCCTGCCTCTCGTGGTCGGCTGTGATGTCGCGGAGGCCTCACCGCCCCCTACTACTCCCATCGCTGGCCCAGGGTATCCCTCTACTCACCCACACCCCCTGTTATTCTGCGGCGACGGCAGCCTCACGCCGCAGCCGAACCGGTGAACCCTCGTACTCCTCTCCGTGTGGGCATCCACTACCGCGTCTTCCCCGGCTCCGCGTCGTCCCCTTCCTAGGCCTCGCCATCATCCACCGCCTTGGTGCTCTCAGCGCGGCGTGGTCAATGTGGTCAACGACCGACTTCCGTCGGAAGAGTACTGAGGCTGGCAGCTGGGTCCACGGCCACAGCCCAGTTTTTTTGTGATTTGCCAAGTAAGTCGCTTTGTCAGGCCTGTTGGGCTGCAAATCTTTCAAGACGAGGAGAACTTCATTCGGCTGGCCGAGAAAATGGCCTATCAGTAATGAGAAATGGGTTGTACATTTTTAAAACACATCAAACCGGCAATTAGTTTCAAATATATTTTTTCATTTCGAGATTTTAAAATACATTATTTTTTATGCGTGGAGAATTTGTTGGATTTTATATTGATATACATTTATTTTTAAAATCAGTTTGAATGTGAGTCGAAATTTCAGGATTAAAAATAGTTCGGACCGCACCGAAATATGCAAAATTTCGTATAATTTTTTAACCGTGGCCACAATATGGGCTGTAATGCTAACAAAAAGAATATGGGCTCCAAAAAATCTTAAGAATTAGAAAATGGGCTGTAAATTATTAGAATAATGGCAGATGGGTTGTATGCTATTTTCCACAGATTTGAGGCTTTCCTAAAAAAAGGTTGACGCACAAGCAGTGACTATTGGATGTCCATCGAAAGGCCGTCGCGCTTCTTCAATCTCTGCTCTTCCTGCTCCAGCCGCTCAAACAAGCACCGGCGGGACTGCCTGCTCCCTCCTCCCCACGACCGGCTGTGCTACCACGCAGGCCTCACCGCCCCACCGTACTCCCAGCGCTGGCCTAGCCATCCCTCTACTCACCCACACATGTTGTTATTCTCCAGCGACGGCAGACGAACCAGTAAACCCTCGTACAGTCATACTCCCCTCCGCGTGGGAAACAACTGCCGAGTCTTCCCTGCCTCCGTGTCATTCCCTTCCTAGGCCTAGCCGTCGTCCACCGCCCTGGTGCTCTTAGCGCGGCCTAGTCAACGTGGTCAACGACTGACATGCATCTGAAGTGGACTGTACGTGGAGAGGCCGACAGCTGGGTCCATGGCCGCACGCAAGGAAATGCATCCTTATTATGTGCAAAATAATAATTACTTCACCTGACATCAGGGACCCACCGAAAGGCCTCTGTATTTTGCGAGAAAAAAACATTGCCGCCGCTGACAACTCGGACCCACTAGCTGTATCTTCGCACGCAAGGAAGTGCCTCCTTATTACACACAAAAAAATGAATACTCCCCCTGTTAGCTGGGACCCAGTATAGTGGCAGGCTGACTTGTGGGCCTACTAAGTTGACAGGGACGGAGGGCTTTGTCAACTTAGTCAATATGCACGATTCTAGCTCCAGTGACTGTATGATGTCCATCCAACGGCCGTAGTGCTTCTTCAACCTCTGGTTTTTTTGCTCTAGCCGCCCAAACCAGCACCGGCCGTGCCTCGTGCTCCTGCCTCCCGTGGCGGCTGCGATGCGGCGGAGGCCTCACCGCCCCCTACTACTCCCACCGCTGGCCAGGCCATCCCTCTACTCACCCACACCCCCTGTTATTCTGCGGCGACGGCAGCCTCACACCGCAGCGAACCAGTGAACCCTCGTACTCCTCTATGCGTGGGCATCCACTTCCGCGTCTTCCCTGGCTCCGCGTTGTCCCCTTCCTAGGCCTCGCCGTCGTCCACCGCCCTGGTGCTCTCGGCAGCATGGTCAACATGGTCAAGGAACTGCTTCCATCGGACATGGCCTGTATGTGGAGAGGCTGACAGCTGGGTCCATGGCTGCAGCAAGGAAGTGCCTCCTTATTACGTGCAAAATCATTATTCCTCCACCTGACAGCGGGGACCCACCGGACGGGCCACCATTTTCGTGAAAAAAACGTTTGCCCCTGACTGCTGGGACCCACCAGCTACATCTTCGCACGCAAGGAAGTGCGTCCAGGCAAAAAAACAATTCACCCCCTGACTGCTGGGACCCACCAGCTACATCTTCGCAGGCAAGGAAGTGTCTGACAGTCGGGACCTACCTGGTCGAAGCGTACGTAGCGTTGTCATTCTGGTCACGAACGTGTACGTACATATATACTGGTGGATGTAGAGGCACGCACGTGTCGTAGTAGAGGCGCGTACGTGTAGTAGTAGAGGCGCGCAAGTAGCATGTACACGTACATACAGTGGCCAGGGTGCAAGAAAGAAAATACAGCCACGTATGTGTACATACGGGCGGGGTCTTGAACGCCTACTCGCGCATACGTACGGCCAGGGCTCGTATACATGGTTGGGTCGGAACGGAGAAACAGCGTCGTCGTCGTGTTCATGGGGAGGCAACGGAATGCGTCGGGTTCATGGGGAGGCAACGGAATGCGTCGGGTTCATGGGGAGGCAACGGAATGCGTCGTGTTCATCACGAGGCAACGGAATGCGTGGGAGCCAACCGGCTGGGTCGGAACAGAATGCGTGGTCATGTTCATCGGGAGGGCTTGGGTGGAACAGGCGATGGAAACAAGGCATGGCGTACCGCGCAACGAACGAAATGGACCTCCTACATTCAGAACGGGGTCCAGTTGATCGGGAGGGGTCTTGCGTACCGCAAAACGGAGGAAACGGACCTCCTACGGTCGAAACGGGGGTCCTGTTGATCGGGAGGGGTGTGGCGTACCACAAAACGGATGAAATGGACCTCCTACAGTCGAAACGGGGGTCCTGTTGATCGGGAGGGGTGTGGCGTACCGCAAAACGGACGAAACGGACTTGTGTTGGAGCGCTACGGTCGAAACGGGGGTCCTGTTCATCGGGAGGGGTGTGGCGTACCGCAAAACGGGACTCCACGGGATACTGTTCATCTCCACCGTCGACCTCCTCGAGCCTCCACAGGCTACCATCGACCTCCTCTAGCCTCCACGGGCTCCTGTTAATCCAGCCTCCACCGCGCGCTACTCCACCAGCTACTGCTCAACCACCCCTCCACGGGCACCCCTCCACCGTCTACTATTCATCCAGCCCTCCACACCACGGGGTCCTGTTCAACCACCCCTCCATGGGCACCCCTCCACCGTCTACTGTTCATCCAGCCCTCCACCACACCACGGGGTCCTGTTCATCCAGAGGCAACGCCACCGCTCATTGTTCATCCA
>NC_041384.1:453496160-453521117 GCF_002162155.2 Triticum dicoccoides
CTGTTCATCCCAGAGGCAGCATCGATCGGCTTCAGTTAGCAGCAGTAGCGAAGGAATCGCTCGATCGGGTTCAGTTAACAGCCATCGATCGATCGCTCGGGTTCAGTAACACGTAGCCTGCAGTGCAATCGCTCGGGTTCAGTTAGAGCCCAACGCCTCGCTCGGGTTCAGTTAGAGCCAACGCCTCGCACAGACGCGCGTACATGTACGAGAGAAAACGTGCATCGCTCGGCCCCCGACCTCCCACCGTAACCGGAAACTCGCCGAAATTTTCCTCGCCCTCGCTTCTACCACGGTTTTTTCCATCATGGACGTCCCAAAGAATGTCATGCAGCTGCGTCTCCGGCCCGCCCATGACGAAAAGCCCATTTTATGTCATGATTTTTTGTCATAGAAGTAGGAGCCCACCACATCTATGATGATACCGGGTTTTGTCACAATTATCATCATAGATGTGTCATATGTATGACAGAAAAAAAATTCATTCGGCCCATAATGTCACGGATGTGTCTTTTTTTGTAGTGAACTCTGTCGAGAAGGGCTACGATCCGAACTACAAGATATAAGTTTCGGTTATTGTCTCCAGAAGTAAGGTAGGACACTTTCACTATTAAAATACCTTTTGATTACTTACAGCTCGGTGGAGGGCTGATCCCCGTGCGGACATTGTGCGGCAAGAATACCCTCCGAGGCAGGACCCTCTGGTGAAGATTTCTTCTCCCGTTTGGAAACCTTGGTTTCCGGATCTTCAGAGGTGATCCTCTTCCTTCCTCGGGGAGAGGGAATCTCATATTCTTCTCCTTGGTTATCCTCCCTCACGGAGGCCCTCATTCCCCCGGTTGGGACGAGTAGCGAGTGAGGCCGGCTTTCAGCCTCTTTATTCCCCCCTTCATCTTCCTTTGAGGGCACCTAATGAGGCGTCGGCTCGAGCATTCTGTCCAGTACTGTATTGGCCAAGCCTTCGGGAAGGGGGGCCGAACACCTGATCATCTTCGCCTTTGTTATCCAGTCCTGGTCAAAGAGCGACTTTTTAGAATGATGTCATGATAAATAAAAGGACAGAGTGTTTGGCCATGGGATTACTTACTTGGGTATCAGGGCGGTTGCAGCTCAGACCCACATCCTCGGTTGTGTCCGGACACTCTATTTTGGGGTCCGAAGAACAATTTGTACATCTCTTCGAGCGTCATGCCGAGGAAGTGTTGAATAGTTCATGGTCCTTCCGGGTTGAATTCCCACATACGGAGGGGTCGACGTTTGCAAGGCTGGACTCGACGAACTAGCATAACTTGCATTACCATAACCAGGCTGAAGTCTCTCTCAAAGAGATCTCGGATGCGGCTCTGCAATATCGGCACATCCTTTGCTGGACCCCAGCTCAGCCCCCTGCTGATCCATGACGTCAGTTGTGGTGGGGGGGCCGAGCGAAAGGCAGGGGCGGCTACCCACTTGGCACTTCGGGGAGCTGTGATATAAAACCACTCCCGCTGCCACAAACTGGACACCTCTAGGAAGGAACCCTCTGGCCATGGGGCATCAGCGCTTTTGCTTATTACGGCACCTCCGCACTCTGTGTGCCGCCCCTTGATCATCTTCGGCTTCACATTAAAGGTCTTGAGCCATAGGCCGAAGTGAGGGGTAATGCGAAGGAAGGCCTCACATACGACGATGAACGACGAGATGTGAAGGAGGGAATCCGGGGCCAGATCATGGAAATCCAACCCATAATAGAACATGAGCCCCCTAAAAAAGGGATCCAGAGCGAGGTCTAGTCCTCGGAGGAAGTGAGAGATGAACACAACACTCTCGTTGGGTTCGGGAGTGGGGATGACCTGCCCTCGGGCGGGCAACCTGTGCGAAATTTTGATGGTCAGATATCTGGCCTCTCTCAGCTTCTTGATGTCCTCCTGTGTTATAGAGGAAGGCATCCACCGACCTTGGAGGTTGGATCCGGACATGGTTGAAGGTCTGAGGCGCCTGACCTGAGCCTGGAGTGTTGGAACTCGAGGCGGGGGAAGGATTCGATTGAGCATGAGAGGAAAAAAGGACAGGTCTTGGCCTCTTTATAAAGAGGGTGAATGTCAAGCGTCCTCCTCGTGGCCGTTTTGGACTCACCTAAAATCGAGGAGTCATACCAACGGGCACGACTGGGTTACCCACGTTCGTACTGATGAGAATCCCATAATAAGGGGGACACGATCTCTGCTTCGACAAGACGTGTCAAGGAAACCGCCTCGCAATATGTGTAGTGCTGGATGGGGAAAATAGCTCGGATAATGACCGGGCCATGACATAGCGTCGTGCTGTCAAAATGCGTCAGCAGATTAGATTTGTGGAAATATTATTCTCTCTATGGTGGTATGTGGAAATTATTTTGTAGAGCTAGACACTATCCCTGGGTTCAAAATCTTCTATGGAGTATTCGAGGGAGGAACCCGCCTTGCAATGCCGAAGACAAAACTGCGTGTCGAACTCATCGTCATTGAAGCCTGGTTCAGGGGCTACTGAGGGAGTCCTAGATTAGGGGGTCTCCGGATAGCCAGACTATATCCTTTGGCCGGACTGTTGGACTATGAAGATATAAGATTGAATACTTTGTCTCATGTCCGGATGGGACTTTCCTTGGCGTGGAAGGCAAGCTAGGCAATACAGATATGTAGATCTCCTCCCTTGTAACCGACTCTGTGTAACCCTAGCCCCCTCCGGTGTCTATATAAACCGGAGGGTTTAGTTCGTAGGACAACATACAATCATACCATAGGCTAGCTATTAGGGTTTAGCCTCTACGATCTCATGGTAGATCAACTCTTGTAATACTCATATCATCAAGAACAATCAAGCAGGACGTAGGGTATTACCTCCATCAAGAGGGCCCGAACCTGGGTAAACATCGTGTCCCCTGCCTCATGTTACCATCCACCTTAGACGCACAGTTCGGGACCCCCTACCCAAGATCTGCCAGTTTTGACACTGACACACGCGACAACTACCGCACCGAGTGTAGGATCAAAAGTATGTCTAGAGGGGGGGTGATTAGACTACTTGACCTAATAAAAACTTAACCTTTTCCCAATTTTAGTTCTTGGCAGATTTTAGCTATTGTAGGACAAGTCAAGCAATCATCACACGATTCAAGCAAGCATGCAAAGAGTATATTGGCAGCGGAAAGTAAAGCATGCAACTTGCAAGAATGTAAAGGGAAGGGTTTGGAGAATTCAAACGCAATTGGAGACACGGATGTTTTTCCCGTGGTTCGAATAGGTGGTGCTATCCTACATCCACGTTGATGGAGACTTTAACCCACAAAGGGTAACGGTTGCGCGAGTCCACGGAGGGCTCCACCCACGAAGGGTAACGGTTGCGCGAGTCCACGGAGGGCTCCACCCACAAAGGGTCCACGAAGAAGCAACCACCCACAAAGGGTCCACGAAGAAGCAACCTTGTCTATCCCACCATGGCCATCGCCCACGAAGGACTTGCCTCACTAGCGGTAGATCTTCACGAAGTAGGCGATCTCCTTGCCCTTACAAACTCCTTGGTTCAACTCCACAATCTTGTCGGAGGCTCCCAAGTGACACCTAGCCAATCTAGGAGACACCACTCTCCAAGAAGTAACAAATGGTGTGTAGGTAATGAACTCCTTGCTCTTGTGCTTCAAATGATAGTCTCCCCAACACTCAACTCTCTCTCATAGGATTTGGATCTCGTGGAAAGAAGATTTGAGTGGAAAGCAACTTGGGGAAGGCTAGAGATCAAGATTCATATGATAGGAATGGAATATCTTGGTCTCAACACATGAGTAGGTGGTTCTCTCTCAGAACAAATGAGTTGGAATTGTGTATGTGTTCTGATGGCTCTCTCCACGAATGAAGAGGAGGTGGAGGGGTATATATAGCCTCCACACAAAATCCAACCGTTACACACAGTTTTCCAATCTCGGTGGGACCGAATCAACAAACTCGGTCGGACCGAAAATGTAAACCTAGTGACCGTTAGAGATTTTCGGTGGGACTGACATGCAACTCGGTAGGACCAATATGGTTAGGGTTTGGGCATAACGTAATCTCGGTGAGACCGATTACACAAACTCGGTGAGACCGAATTTGGTAATTAGCTAACCAGAGAGTTGGTCAGGCAAACACGCTGGGACCGATTTGCTCTTTCGGTGAGACCGAAAAGTTACAAAAAGGAAACACTGAATTTACATTGCAATCTCGGTGGGACCGATTCGCTCTTTCGGTGAGACCGAAAGGTTACGAAAGGGAAACAGAGAGTTTGCAATCCCATCTCGGTGAGACCGAGATCCCTATCGGTAGAACCGAATTGCTAGGGTTTGGCAGTGGCTTATGACAAGTGAAACTCGGTGGCGCCGGATAGAAAGAATCGGTAGGACCGAGTTTGGCTTAGGGTTTAGGTCATAAGTGGATATGGGAAAGTAGTTGAGGGTTTTGGAGCATATCACTAAGCACATGAAGCAAGAGGCTCATTAAGCAACACCTCATCCCTCCTTGATAGTATTGGCTTTTCCTAAAGACTCAATATGATCTTGGATCACTAAAATATAAAATGAAGAGTCTAGAGCTTTTGAGCTTGAGCCAATCCTTTGTCCTTAGCATTTTGAGGGTTCCACTTTCACATCCATGTCATGCCAATCATTGAGCTTTCCTGAAATAATCATCTTGGAATAGCATTAGCTCAATGAGCTATATGTTGTTATGAATTACCAAAACCACCTAGGGATAGTTGCACTTTCACTGAGCTAATCGACTTTGACATCGCCCACAACGGCTTGCCGTACAACGCCATCCTCGGGTACCCGGTGCTGGCCCAGTTCATGGCAGCTGCCCATCCTGCCTACAACCTCATGAAGATGCCAGGAAGCAAGGGCGTCCTCACCGTGGCCGGAGACACCAAAGATTCTGTGGCGGCCCTCAAGCTAGCCTTCAGGGCCATGGCGGCAGCTTGCCCGGCCGACAAGGCCATGTCCAGAACCAAGGGTCTGCGCCGACCAAGAAGAAGCAGCTATTCACTCAAGGTCAAGCCAAGACGAAGCATATACCGGTCGACGCGGACGGGGCCTCTGGCGCCACCTTTACCATAGGCGCCGACCTCGCCCCAGATCAAGAAAAGGAGTTGGTGGACTTCTTGCGAGCGAACAAGGAAGTATTCGCCTGGGAGCCCAAGCAGCTAGTTGGGGTCCCGAGAGGAGTGATTGAGCATCATATGAGGGTGTGCCCAACGTGCACCCTGTGAAGCAGAAGGCGAGGCGACAATCCACGGAGAAGCAGTCTTTCATCATTCAGGAAACCCACAAGCTGGAGGCAGCAGGTGTCATTCACGAGGTTCGGTACCCAGAGTGGCTCGCGAACCTAGTCGTCGTGCCGAAGAAAGGAGGGAAGGAACGCATGTGTGTCGACTTCACCAACCTCAACAAGGCTTGCCCTCAAGACCCGTTCCCGCTGCCGCGCATCGACCAGATTGTCGACTCCACCACGGAGTGTGATCTGCTGTGCTTCCTGGATGCGTTCTCAGGCTACCACCAAATCAAGATGGAGGTGGAAGATGTGGAGAAGACGGCTTTCTTGACCCCATGCAGGGTATACTGCTACACTTGCATGCCATTCGGACTGCGCAACGCAGGAGGAACCTTCCTGCGACTGATGCACATCGCCTTGGGGAGGCAGCTCGGGGGGAACACTAAGGCCTACATCGACGACATTGTGGTAAAGTCTCGCGAGGCGAGAACTCTGATTCAGGACCTGGAGGAGACCTTCGCGATCCTGCACCAGGTGGACTTCCGGCTCAATCCGGAGAAGTGCGTGTTTCGTGTCCCTTCCGGCAAGCTGCTAGGTTTCCTCGTGTCCCACGGAGGGATCGAGGCTAACCCGGAGAAGGTCAAGGCAATCGAAGACATGAGCCCACCACAGAACCTCAAGGAGATACAGAAGCTTGCAGGTTGTGTGACTTCACTAGGGCGCTTCATCTCCAAGTTGGGGGAGCGCACCTTGCCATTCTTCAAGCTGATCAAGAAGAAGGGTCCGTTCGACTGGATCCCCGAGGCCGACCTGGAATTTCAAGACCTTAAGAGATATTTGACCAGCCCGACAGTGATGGCGGCGCCTTGTCCTCGCGAGCCCTTGGTACTCTACCTGTCTGCCACACCCCACTCCGCCAGCGCGGCGCTGGTGGCCCTCAGAGAGGAGCCTCAAGTCAAGGGTTCGCCAAATGAAGCCGCCAAGACGGATGAGGCAGCGCAACACTAAGGCGATGCTCCTGAGACAGCGGCTGCCCCGGCTAGTCATCAAGCCCCAGGAGCTGGAGATCCACAGGAAACACCTTAGTCCCCGGGAGCCAAAAACTCCATCAGTTCTCCCGCCCTTGTCGAGCACCCAATGTACTTCGTCAGCATAGTGCTACGAGATGCGAGAGCATGGTACCCCATGCCTCAGAAGCTCTTTCTCGCGCTCCTGGTGTCCTCGCGTAAGCTGCGCCACTACTTCCTGGGTCACCCCATCAAGGTTATCTCAGCTTACCCGTTGGAGAGTGCTCAGGAGCCCCAATGCTGCGGGAAGAGTCGCCGAATGGAACATCGAGCTGCAAGCGTTTGACCTGGAGTTCAGCACGACCAGGGTCATCAAGGAGGCTGCACTCGCTGACTTTGTGGCAGAATGGACCGACACCCCGGAGCTCGAAGCGGGCGAGAACTGATCCCTCTCGCTAGGAAGTGAAGCGCCAGATGGTTGGGTCATGTACTTCGATGGCGCGTTTGCACGTCAGGGCACGAGGGCTGGAGCCATACTCATCTCGCCCACTCAGGACAAGCTTTACTACGCCGTGTAGCTTTGCTTCCAACTAGGCGAGAAGGTCTCCAACAACATCGCAGAGTACGAGGGTCTCATCGCCGGCCTCAAGGCTGCGGTGGCCCTAGGGGTGAAACGCCTCACCATCAAGGGAGACTCGCAGCTACGAGCCAAAGGATGAGCACATGGAGGCATACCTCGCGGAGGTACGCAAAATGGAGAAGCATTTCCTGGGCCTGGAGCTGCAGCATGTGCCTCGTGGCACCAACAAAGAGGCCGACGACATCGCCAAAAGAGCATCCAAGAGGTTGCCCCAAGAGCCTGGCATCTTTGAGGAATGGCTCTTCAAGCCTTCGGCAGCACCTCCGCCCGCGGAGCTGGCGCCACCTTAGGAGGAGCTCCCCCAGCCACCAGCCTCAGGCGCCCCCGCCTGCGGCCCGACCTCAGGAGCACGCCTCCTCTTAGCGCTCGAGCCTCGGGAGGGGTGCTGGATCAAGGAGTTCAAGGCATACCTGACGCAAGGCACGTTGCCGGAGAAGGAGGAAGGCGCAGAGCGCATGGCCCGGCAGGCTACGGTGTACTGCATCCAGGATGGTGAGCTATACAGGAAGTGGCCAAATGATGTTTCTCTATGATGCATTTCCAGGGAACAGGGGAATGAGCTGCTGGCCGACATACATGGCGAAGACTGCGGGCACCACTCGTCGTCACGCACCTTAGTCGGCAAGGCTTTCCGCAGTGGGTTCTACTGGCCCACGGCACTCAACGACACGGCCGAGCTGCTAAAATCCTGCAAGGCCTGCCAATTCCATGCCAAGCAGATCCACCAGCCGGCTCAAGACCTCCAGACTATCCTGCTCTCATGGTTGTTCGTGGTCTGGGGGCTGGATATCCTGGGCCCATTCCCTCGAGCACCTGGAGGTTACCGCTACCTCTACGTCGCCATCGACAAATTCACCAAATGGGCGGAAGTGGAAGCCGTCCGCACCATCCCAGCCGGGTCAGCAGTCAAGTTTATCAAGGGCCTCGTAAGCTGATTTGGGGTCCCTAATCGCATCATCACCGACAATGGCTCATAGTTCACAAGCAATCTCTTCAAAACATGTTGTGTTAACCTTGGAACACAGATCTGCTACGCCTCTATGGCGCACCCCAGGAGCGACGGCCAGGCCGAATGCGCCAATGCGGAGGTCCTGAGGGGTCTCAAGACCAGGACCTTCAAGAAGAAGCTCGAGGCCTGCGGCAGGGGCTGGCATGACGAGCTCCAGTTTGTACTGAGGATTGAGAAGGGCTTGGCCACCCTGACTCAAAACCAGGAGAGCTTGGAGAGGGTCGTAGAAACTAAATTTTATGATCTTGATCTGAAGGTAACTGAGATTCAAACATCAGTTGAGCAGCTTCAGGAGGAAGCAGAAGAGAAGAGAGGCAAGGCAACCACAGATGCATTTCCGCGAGTGCCTAGAGGACAGAGGTCTGCTGTCGTGCCAGTGACAGATTCAAGAGCTACAACATCAGCACCAGCAGCCACAGCCTCAGTGCCACCTCCAGCAGTCACTCCACCAGCTCCAACTACATCAACGGATGCCTTCATCCTTGGAGTTCTCTCTACACCACCTCCCGAAGACCAAGCCTGAGAGACGCATAGCACTATGCATATTTGAACTTTTTGGTAACTTGTTGCCAAAGGGGGGGAATAGGTATAGATCATAGGCTTCGAGAGAGTGTTTTGCTTCTTTGCCTTTGGTTGAACTTTTTATTGTGTGAGATACTTGTGTGATCATGTGATTGATCATTTGCTACCTTAATGCTTGTTTAGATGATACTATCTTTTATATCCATATATGATCATTCACTTGCTTGGTGATGAGTGCATGCTTTTAATTTCTATCATTTTGAGCGCTCCACCAAGATGTATGTGACATGGAAGAGTAACCCATGATCCTAATCGATTGTGCATTTGCATTCAAAAGCAAATTTTAAATAATGCACAAATTTAGGGGGAGCTCTTGCTTATCACATACTTCTCAAAGCGATGATGTTTTTCAATCTTATTATCATTTGTCGAAGCTTTGATCTATATGTTGTCATCAATTACCAAAAAGGGGGAGATTGAAAGTGCAACTATCCCTGGGTGGTTTTGGTAATTCCTAACAACATATAGCCCATTGAGCTAATGCTATTTCAAGATAAATATTTTAGGAAAGCTCAATGTTTGGCATGGCATGGATTAGAAAGTGGACCCCTCAAAATACTAAGAAGACATGTTGGCTCAAGCTCAAGACTCTACATTTTACTTTTAGTGATCCAAGATCACATTGAGTCCATAGGAAAAGCCAATACTATTAAAGGGGATGAGGTGTTGCTTAATAACTTACTTGCCCAAAATGCTTAGTGATATGCTCCAAAACCCTCAACTACTTTCTCACATCCACATATGTCCCAAACCAAAAGTCAAACTCGGCCCCACCAAAATTTCCTACCCGGCGCCACCGAGTTCACTTGACATAACCACTGCCACAAATCCTAGTAATTTCGGTCTCACCGATAGGGATCTCGGTCTCACCGAGATGGGATTGCAACCTCTCTGTTTCCCTTTGTAACATTTCGGTCCAACCGAGATGAGCGATCGGTCCCACCGAGATTGCAATGCAAACTCTCTGTTTCCCCTTCGTAACGTTTTGGTCTAACCGAGATGAGCGAATCAGTCCCACCGAGTCTGCCTATTACCAAAATCGGTCCCACCGAATTTGTGTAATTGGTCTCACCGAGATTACGTTATGCCCTAAACCTAATGGAATCGGTCCCACCGAGTTGACATGTCGGTCCCACGGAAAATCCTAATGTTCACATTTTGAACTAAATCAGTCTGACCGAGTTTCATGATTCGGTCCCACCGAGTTTGGTGATTTGTGTGTAACGGTTAGATTTTGTGTGGAGGCTATATATACCCCTCCACCCACTCTTCATTTATGGAGAGAGCCATCAAAACATGCCTACACTTCCAACATATATTTTCTGAGAGAGAACCACCTACACTTGTATTGAGGTCAAGATATTCCATTCCAACCACATAAATCTTGATCTCTAGCCTTCCCCAAGTTGCTTTCCACTCAAACCCTCTTTCCACCAAATCCAATCCTATGAGAGGGAGCTGAGTGTTGGGGAGACTATCATTTGAAGCACAAGAGCAAGGAGTTCATCATCAACACACCGTCTATTACCTTTTGGAGAGTGGTGTCTCCTAGATTGGTTAGGTGTCACTTGGGAGCCTCCATCAAGATTGTGGAGTTGAACCAAGGAGTTTGTACGGGCAAGGAGATCGCCTACTTCGTGAAGATCTACCCTAGTGAGGCAAGTCCTTCGTGGGTGATGGCCATGGTGGGATAGACAAGGTTGCTTCTTCGTGGACCCTTCATGGGTGGAGCCCTCCGTGGACTCGCGCAACCATTACCCTTCGTGGGTTGAAGTCTCCATCAACGTGGATGTACGATAGCACCACCTATCGGAACCACGCCAAAAATCTTCGTGTCTACATTGCGTTTGCTCCCTCCAAACTCCTCCGTTTACCTTCATATGCAATTGTTTTACATTCCTCTTATATACTCTTAAAATTGCATGTGTAGGTAGATTACTTGACTTGTGCTAAGTTGTTAAAATCTGCCAAAAATTAAAATTGGGAAAAGGCTAGATTTTTATTTTGTCGAGTAGTCTAATCACCCCCCCCCCCTCTAGACATACTTTCGATCCTACAAGTGTTATCAGAGTTTTGGTCTCCATTTGCTTTGATTTCCATAGCTTTCGGTGATCATAGCCTTGGTTTCACGACCTAGGAGAGTATGGTGTCTAGCAAGGGAAATTACCATCGTAGAGGTCCTTACTTTGATGGTACCAATTTTGCTAGTTGGACGCATAAGATGAAAAGGCATATTCTTGGACATAACCCCGCCGTTTGGGCTATTGTGTGTATTGGCTTGCAAGGTGAATTCTTTGATGGGAGAGAACAGAACCGTGAAGCTACTGCGGAAGAGTTGAAGATGTTGCAATACAATGCTCAAGCTTGTGATATTCTCTTCAACGGATTGTGCCCCAAAGAATTCAACAAAATCAGCCGTCTTGAGAATGCAAAGGAAATTTGGGATACTTTGATTAATATGCACGAAGGTACCGACTCCGTCAAGGCATCCAAATTGGATGTGCTTCAAAGTCAACTTGACAAGTTCAAAATGAAGGATGGTGAAGGTGTCGCTGAAATGTACTCTAGGCTTGCTCTCATCACAAATGAGATTGTCGGCTTAGGAGGTGAAGATATGACCGACAGATTCATCATCAAGAAGATCCTAAGAGCCTTGGATGGAAAATATGATACCGTGTGCACATTGATCCAAATGATGCCCAATTACAAAGATCTCAAGCCAACGGAAGTCATTGGAAGAATTGTTGCTCATGAGATGTCACTTAAGGATAAGGAAGAGCTCCACAACAAGTCAAGTGGTGCTTACAAAGCCTCATGTGATGCTCCCACATCATCAAGTGAGAAACAAGCCTTCAGTGAAGAATTGAGCGTAATGCTGAAGAATTTCAACAAGTTCTACAAGAGTAGAAGCAAGGAAAGAAGTTCCAAGTCAAGGTCCTACAATGACAAAAGATCTTGAAGTCGTGAATGTAATTGCTAGAATTGTGGAAGACCCGGACACTACTCAAATGAGTGTACGGCTTCCTACAAAAGAAGAGAAGATTCTCCCAAAAGAAGGAGTAGGAGAGAAGAATCACCACCAAGAGAAAAAAGGAGTAGAGATGACCCAAAGAACATCATGGAGAAGCAAGGCGGAAAGGAAGGACAAATCATCAAGGAGATACACAAAACAAAGACATCAAGCTTATCTTGGAGAATGGGTATCTGGCTCTGACTCCGACAATCACTCCGAAAGAAGTTACCACTCCGACTCTGAATACACTCAAGATGAAGGTGTTGTCGGTCTAGCACTTGTGTCAACCAACTCCTACGACATATTTGAGTCACCAAATGAAGGAATTGTAAGATGCTTCATGGCTAAAGGCCCAAAGGTATCACACCCCGAGTATGTTGATTTCAATAGTGATGAAGATGATTTTCTAGGTGATGATGATTTACTTGTTGACAACTCTAGTTATGAAAACTATGATGAACTTGCTATTAATCATGCTAATCAAGATAAAACGAATGAAAATGATAAGAAGGAGATTGAGCGTCTAACTAAAGAACTAAACACTCTTAAGTTAGCTCATGAAACTACCTTGGAAGATCATCGAGAACTTTTAAAGACTCATGAGAAGCTACGCTTTGAAAAGCTCAACCTTGAGCAAGAGCATGAGTTCTTAAAGGCAATCAATGATGATCTTCGCAAGAAAAGTTCTTCTTACATTGCCAAGCATTTACTCTTGTCTACTTACATGCCTCAAGTTAAATCTAGCAACAAGAGTAAGAAATATTATTCTTCTAGTAGTAACAATAATCATGCTAAAACCAATGTTGTTGCTTCTAGTAGTTCTCGTGATTCCACTAATGATTCTCTTAGCCAAGTTACACTTGAGCAAGAAAATAGCTTATTGAAGAGAATTATATAGAAAGGTTTTTACAAGAGTCTTGCCGGAAGTAAGAAATTTGAGGAAATTTTACGCAAGCAAGGAAGACACTGGAAGAATCAAGGTGTTGGTTTTGAACGAAAGTTCAATGCCAACGGAGTTGAGTGGGAAGAAGATCAATACCCCAAGACGAAGTTTGTTCCTCAACAATAGAAGTATGATCCTACTTCTTTCCAAGGAACACAAGCTCAAGATGATCTTCCACCACAAGACCACAAGCTAAAGGGCAAGGACAAGCTTCAAGAGGAGATTGATGCATTTGAAGAAGGTCCTAAGGCATTGATCAAGTGGGTTCCCAAGACTACATCAAGTTCTACTTCATCAAGTACGACTACAACTCCAAGGATTCCCATCAAGATGGTGTGGATCACGAAGAAGAAGAACTAGGGAGTTCTTGAGGGTGACTCCGCCAACATACTTCACTCGTATCACTTTGGCAAGGACATGTGCAAACAACTTCCATATCTTGCACTAGTTCAAGGAGTCACAAACCCTCTTGTTGGTGAGACAAGGGACAAGGTAACCTAATGCATTCATGGACATCATCTCATGTGAATATCACTCTATGTCTATGGATATCCTTGTTTGTTCATTGTGGGACCAACCCGTGTAGGTATTGAAAGTGCAACTCACTCCAAAGGATTGCTCTGAATGATCTACATCAACTTTGAGCACCTACATCTTCTCAACACCTACATGAAGTCATCATCGACAAAACCCAAGGTTAGTTCATCCATCCTAGGGGGGAATATCACGTCTAGGGGGAGCTTTACTCTAATCAATTGAGCTAAAGCAACCCTAATGATGTGAACACAACAATACATTATGTAAAAGTGGTAACCCCACTTGTGCTTAAACGATGAGTATGACCTACGATCAAATGTTCTCATTTAACTCCTCGGTCAATATACTCATATATAGATGACCTAGTCATCGCCAATTTTCTTGATAGATGCTAGAGTGATTGTGCATGATTTGCCACGTATTTCATTTGCCGTCTTATTGTGTGAGCACGTTGGTTGCATGTTTTACTCATTCGAGGACATCCATTTGTTGCCTTGATTGTTTGGCTTTTTATCTTTTGCCAAATGGATGGACAAGAATGCCTAAGGACTTCCTCTAGCTATCTATGCTTTTCTCGTCTCAAACTCTATTCATGCTACATCACAAAGTTTGATCAAGTCAGATTTGAACCACTCTGTGTGAGGAGCACTCGGAGTCCCCGATTCGTCGTAGACTTAAATGTCCAAAACCTCTTTGTGCATTTCGGTATGGCCGAGTCATCCATTTTGGTCCCACCGAGATCACTAAGTTGATCTAGGTTTTCAATCTCGGTGCAACCGATTTGAACTTTTCGGTCACACCGAGTTGCAGTAACCGCTTGCGAGTTTGCATCTCGGTGTCACCGAGTTGTTCCACTCGGTCACACCGACAGGGTCGGGATATATATACTCACAGGTTGACTTTTGGAAATTTCTCCAAAACTCTTCACCCCGCGCGTGTCCTGCTCTGCCTCTTCAGGTCTCCGGATCGTCTCCTCGCCGCCAGCGACCTCTCGTCGCTGGTCTTTGTCACCGTCACCGGAAATCTGCTCCGCCGTTGTCGTCGTAGCAAACCCCCGCCGAACTAGGGTATGGGTTCGACCTTTGTGCTATTCTTTTACCTCTGATTCGTAGCACATTGTTTTTGCCATGATCCTTAACACGTATGCAAACACTCTATCCACTGAAAACATCCTTTAGGTTAAGTTTGATTTGAAAATTTAGGGTCCGGTCTCCGCCGAACTCATCTCGGACCGACCGAGTTGTAGAAATTGGTCTCACCAATTTGGCTTAGGCCATAGCACTTGCAATTTTTGGTCTGACCGAAAACTGCAAATTGGTGTGACCGAGTTCAATTCTCTGTGAAACCCTAGCAGTCTCGGTGCCACCGAAGTGTGACTCGGTCTGACCGAGTTCACTAGTTTAGGTTCCAAAAGCTGCTTCGGTATCACCGAGTTTACAAATCGGTAGCTCCGAAATGCTTTCTGTGGAGAACTAAAACTAAGCTTTTAAGTCATCTATTTTGCAAAAACTCTGCACTTTGTGATGCTCATCCACTCTATCTCATCTACATCTATTCACAAGATCTACTGTCAGTGAGTTTGCAGAGATGTCTGATCAGAGTGATAGTCAGAACAAGTCTGAGGAACATGTGCATCTGAGTGAGGGTTCAGATCCCTCGAGCACTTCTGATGATGGCAGCAGGAGCACTCCCAGCAACTTGCCAAAGGCAGCCACTAGATCTAGGAAGAAGAGAACCTCAGAATCTGAGGATGAGGATTATGTTGCCACTAAGGAGGAAGTAAGCTCCAAGAAGAAGGTGCTGAAAAAGGAGTATGGCACAACTACTATAGTTAAGCCAGGAATGAATAGGAAGGCTCCAGCAAAGATAATTCCTATGTCGAAGGCCAGAGCCTCTACTTAAGAAACAATGGAGTTCACTCTTGAACCCAAAGAAGGTGGAGAAGGCAAGAAAAGGAAGGAAAGAGTCAAGAATACCATTGCCAGAGTCATTGGCAAGCCCTCCATAATGAAAGATCCCTCTGAAGATGAAGAAGAAGAAGAGGATGCTCCAGCACCCAAAGCTCAGAAGCTTATGGGAGATGCTATAAAGTCAGAGGCCGAAACATCAAAGCCCAAAGCTTCCCCCAAAGCTCAAGCTCAGAAGCGTCCTAAGCCCAAGAGGAACACCAGAAGTATACCTACTGAAGAGAAGAACAAGGCCCCAGTGCCTAAATTTGAAGAAGATGATGAGTCTCTTATTTTGAGAAAATTGAAGCCCAAGATTCCAGACCACAATGATGCTCATCCAGTCGCTGAGAATATGCACATCAGGAAAGATTCAGGACTGAGATTGTGGAGACAGTCTGATCCCTATGTTGTGAGGAGAAGGACTGCAGTTGACTATAGGTTTCACACAAAGGAATGGCAAGACTTTTATGAAACTATTCTAGTTGACAAGAAGCCCATTGTGTGTGACATGAGATGGGTTGATTGGGAATTCATCCAGGAGAATGAAGATCACTTCCCAGGAGTTTATGACAGCTTCAAAGCATGTGGAGTAGATGAGTTTGTTGGACAGAAGCTCACAAAATGGAATGATGACCTGATCATGCAGTTTTACTCCACTGCTCACTTTTACCCATATGGGAAGATCATTTGGATGTCAGAAGGTACTAGGTACCAATCCATAGTTGAAGAATGGGAAAAATTGATAAATTCCCCAGCAGACATGAAGATGACTTGGGTGTGTATGCCAAGAAGAAGAAGGACCACAACACTATAGCTAACATGTACAAGGAGATCCAAGATAAAGCTTTGGAGACTCACAAGCTTGGATATGTACATTTCTTGTTGTCTCGTCTGCCTACTATCAACTGGATCCTAAGGCACACTCTGCTACCCAAGTCAGGAGATCACAAGATGATCAGAGGGCACTCTATCAACCTGCTATAGCTTTTTGATGTCCCTCAGAAGTTCAAGGTCATGAGTCTGATTGTAGAGACAATCAAGAGGACTGCTGCTGACCAGAAGAGAAGTTGTGGGTATGCTCCACATTCAGGAGCTCATGAACTCCAAGATGGGCACAGGAACATATCTGTTGGATAAGGAGCCTCTACCCCTGTATCCTGATTTTGAAGATAATACTATTGTGCTGAATGTGGAGGAACCATCATCAGTTCAAGCACAGGAGAAGAGAGCTAAAGCAAAGGCTGAGAAAGCTGCCAAGATGCCAAGTGTTGAAGAGGCATCTCAGGTTTTCCTGAAGAGCAAGCAAGATCAACTTGCATATCTGATCCAGTCTACATTGAGGATTGAGAAGGGCTTGGCCACCCTGACTCAAAACCAGGAGAGCTTGGAGAGGATCGTAGAAACTAAATTTTATGATCTTAATTTGAAGGTAACTGAGATTCAAATAGAAGTTGAGCAGCTTCAGGAGGAAGTAGAAGAGAAGAGAGGCAAGGCAACTACAGATGCATTTCAGCAAGTGCCTAGAGGATAGAGGTCGATTGCCGTGCCAGTGACAGATTCTAGAGCTACAACATCAGCACCAGCAGCCACAGCCTCAGTGCCACCTCTAGCAGCCACTCCACCAGCTGCAACCACATCAACAGATGCCTTCGTCCTTGGAGTTCTCTCTACACCACCTCCCGAAGACCAAGCCTGAGAGACGCATAGCACTATGCATATTTGAACTTTTTGGTAACTTGTTGCCAAAGGGGGAGAAATATGTATAGATCATAGGCTTCGAGAGAGTGTTTTGCCTCTTTGCCTTTGGTTGAATTTTTTATTGTGTGAGATACTTGTGTGATCATGTGATTGATCATTTGCTACCTTAATGCTTGTTTAGATGATACTATCTTTTATATCCGTATATGATCATTCACTTACTTGGTGATGAGTGCATGCTTTTAATTTCTATCATTTTGAGCGCTCCACCAAGATGTATGTGACATGGAAGAGTAACCCATGATCCTAATCGATTGTGCATTTGCATTCAAAAGCAAATTTTAAATAATGCACAAATTTAGGGGGAGCTCTTGCTTATCACATACTTCTCAAAGCGATGATGTTTTTCAATCTTATTATCATTTGTCCAAGCTTTGATCTATATGTTGTCATCAATTACCAAAAAGGGGGAGATTGAAAGTGCAACTATCCCTGGGTGGTTTTGGTAATTCCTAACAACATATAGCCCATTGAGCTAATGCTATTTCAAGATAAGTATTTCAGGAAAGCTCAATGTGTGGCATGGCATGGATTAGAAAGTGGACCCCTCAAAATACTAAGAAGACATGTTGGCTCAAGCTCAAGACTCTACATTTTACTTTTAGTGATCCAAGATCACATTGAGTCCATAGGAAAAGCCAATACTATTAAAAGGGGATGAGGTGTTGCTTAATGAGTTACTTGCTCAAAATGCTTAGTGATATGCTCCAAAATCCCCAACTACTTTCTCACATCCACATATGTCCCAAATCAAAAGTCAAACTCGGCCCCACCGAAATTTCCTACCCGGCGCCACCGAGTTCACTTGACATAACCACTGCCACAAACCCTAGTCATCTCGGTCTCACCGATAGGTATCTCGGTCTCACCGAGATGGGTTTGCAACCTCTCTGTTTCCCTTCATAATGTTTCGGCCCAGCCGAGATGAGCGATCGGTCCCACCGAGATTGCAATGCAAACTCTCTGTTTCCCCTTCATAATATTTCGGTCTAACCCAGATGAGCGAATCAGTCCCACTGAGTTTGCCTGACCAACACTCTGTTTGCCTATTACCAAAATCGGTCCCACCGAATTTGTGTAATCGGTCTCACCGAGATTATGTTATGCCCTAAATCTAATGGAATCAGTCCCACCGAGTTGACATGTCGATCCCACCAAAAATCCTAATGTTCACATTTTGAACTAAATCGGTCTGACCAAGTTTCATGATTCGGTCCCACCGAGTTTGGTGATTGGTGTGTAACGGTTAAATTTTGTGTGGAGGCTATATATACCCCTCCACCCACTCTTCATTTATGGAGAGAGCCATCAGAACATGCCTACACTTCCAACATATATTTTCTGAGAGAGAACCACCTACACTTGTGTTGAGGTCAAGATATTCCATTCCAACCACATAAATCTTGATCTCTAGCCTTCCCCAAGTTGCTTTCCACTCAAACCCTCTTTCCACCAAATCCAATCCTATGAGAGAGAGCTGAGTGTTGGGGAGACTATCATTTGAAGCACAAGAGCAAGGAGTTCATCATCAACACACCGTCTATTACCTTTTGGAGAGTGGTGTCTCCTAAATTGGTTAGGTGTCACTTGGGAGCCTCCGTCAAGATTGTGGAGTTGAACCAAGGTGTTTGTACGGGTAAGGAGATCGCCTACTTTGTAAAGATCTACCCTAGTGAGGCAAGTCCTTCGTGGGCGATGGCCATGGTGGGATAGACAAGGTTGCTTCTTCGTGGACCCTTCATGGGTGGAGCCCTTCGTGGACTCGCGCAACTATTACCCTTCGTGGGTTGAAGTCTCCATCAACATGGATGTATGATAGCACCACCTATCAGAACCATGCCAAAAAACTCCGTGTCTACATTGTGTTTGCTACCTCCAAACTCCTCCCTTTACCTTCATATGAAATTGTTTTACATTCCGCTGCTATACTCTTAGAATTGCATGTGTAGGTAGATTTCTTGACTTGTGCTAAGTTGTTAAAATCTGCCAAGAACTAAAATTGGGAAAAGGCTAGATTTTTATTTGGTCAAGTAGCCTAATCACCCCTCTTCTAGACATACTTTCGATCCTACAGTGGGTGATCTTGTCCTAAGGCGGGTGCTCTCCAGGGAAGGGATACATAAGCTCTCGCCCATGTGGGAGGGCCCATTTCGGGTCTCCCACGTCTCCAGGCCTGGCGCCGCGTGCCTGGAGACGCGGGACAGGATCCCCATCTAGAACGCCTAGAACATCCAACACCTCCGGAGGTTCTACCCATGAAGCAAGGTCCGGTGCCTGTGAAGCAAGGCCCAATGCCTGTGAAGAATCTACGCTCGTGACACTCTCATGTAATAATAAGTGGGGATGTACATGCCCCGGAGTCTCAGGAGTGCTGCCCTCAGGCCTCGGGGGCTCCCTCCCACGCCTAGTGGTAGCACCTAGCTCCGCGCTGGTGACAAGACAAGAAGACTAGACTAGGTGCCGGACGCGGCTTTTCATTTGCTTTCCAGAGTTGGTTTGCCCCTCTTTAGTAAGAATTTCATTTCTAGTGTTCCTTGCTGGCCTGGTTCCATTGTCCTTGTTGCCTCCTTTTCTGCCCTCGGTTCCTCATTTTGACCCGTACTCTCCCTCGCATGCCTCGCGAGGGGGCTGGACAGGTGCCCTCGTGAGCGTTTAGTTTTAGCGTTTTTGTTTTCCTGTCTTTCGCAAGGCACCCTCGCTCGAGTTCGCAAGATGGCGCACCCCTCACAATCCGTGCCCCCCAGGTACCGCGATATGAAGCACTGGGTCATGACTGGCAGTGCCTTCGACCAGGATCCGGAATGATAAGAATTTCCTAGAAAATTTTTGCAGTTCTCAGGTGCCTCCCGAGCACAGGAGGCCTCGTCGGGCATTGGGGAACGCGCGTCTCGCAAGGCGGAATCTACTTCAGGTGCATCAAGCTAAGTTATTCCTACATGCATACATAAAACATGACGCTGCAACGCAACACAGGAATGATAAACATAGCACAGCCACTTACAAATCATAATTGTTGCACGTCCCAGTGGGGCCCCATACTTGTCTCTCTCTTAATGCAGAAAGGAAAGGAAAAGCGAAACAAAAGCGGATCGTGCTCCCGCAGCAGGTCGCGAGGACGGGCCCATGGTGCTCTCCTGAGCTCAGCCAGACCCCTCCTCGCGCTTCACCGGAGCACCGCGGCGAGTCGACCCACTGCCACCTTCGAAGCGGGCACAGCGGCTGGTCGTAGCCGCCACTGCTGGAGCTGTTGTCGGAAGAGGAGTCGTCGTAGCTGGACAAGCCATGGCCAGCGCTGACGATGAAGCCGCCTTCCTCCTCGTCACGACCATCGTCAAGGCCGAGCACCTCGTCACCGTCGTTGTCCTTGGGGCAGCACCCGACGTGGCGACCATCTTCCCCAAATACCCTCACGAAGAGGGTCACGTCACTGTCATACTTGAAGTGGAGGGCGCGCCGCCTGCCCAGCCAGCGCGCACAGGCGAATGTCTGCCAGCCACAGGCCAGGACCATGTTACCCGCGGCGGAGACTTCCACCGCGACCATGAAGCCCTGCTGCAGCAACTGTCCGCCTACAGCCAGAGACCGCCTGGACCCGTGGACGGCAGTTCGCCGACCAAGAACTGCGGGAGCTGAAGCCAGGTGCCAGCCGGGTTCTCCGACCACACGATGAACTACGGCATCACCTCCGCCGAATGAAAGCGCGGCCGGGGAGGCCGCGCAACCATGGCACGCCTCACCTCATCAACAGGACTGCCACGGCCTGGGCGGCTACGACCACGAGAAGAGGCGTCATCGCGGCCGCGAGGGGCCGCGGCGGGGGTCGCAGTGTGCTTGCGGGGACGGTCGTGCCCCTCTTGGGCGGCGGTGAGTCGGGCCCCTCCTGGCGAGCTTTCCCTTTCTCCGCAGTCGAGAGCCCCTTCACAGGCGCCATGGGTGTCGCTGCCGGCAATGGAGCAAGGAAGACAAAGAAGCGAGAGAAGAAAAGGAAGAGATGGGTGACGGGGCTCCGCCCCCCACTTCCCATTTATAGCCAAGGCGAGGCCAACCGCCGGCCTCCATGATCTAAGGTAATAATGATCTTTTTCTGCATGCAGCCAGGACCCGTCAAGTTAGGCAGTTGCCAAGGCAGCATGGGGAAGCGGAGACGCCCACGTCCGATCAATCGCCACACATCAAGCGGGGGCGCAGGCTGTTGGGGCCCGCGGCGCCCCGCACCTGTCCTTCAGCTTCGCTTCAAAGCCAAGCCCAAGCGCGCCTTGGGCCCGGGGGCTACTATCGGTGTTCTGGGAACGGGGGTCCCCAGACTTGCCTGCCTGCGGCCTGTGGCGTGGCTCCACCAGCGGCCCTGTACGGCCCATCTTCACCAGCAAACACTCAAGACCCTCACGAGGGGCCAAGCCTCGCGAGGCGGATGGCACAAGACCTCCTCGAGGGCGGCCTCACCAGGTTGGCTCGCGAGGGGCGGAGAGATCAAGGCAAGAGACACCTCGCGAGGTTTACGTGACGTAAGCCATGACGACCAGAGCCAGGCGGGCGCCAGCGCGCGCAGTGTCCTCATTTCCTCTTTGGTGCTAAAGAGGCAAGCGTAGGCGAGGAGTCCCGAGGCATCAGGCAAAGGTTTCCATATCGGTGCAACAAGACCAAGACCAGTGGGACAGAAGGACGGAGGTCACCGTGGAGCCCAAGACGGCGTCACCACCAGAGCCTTTGGCAGGCAAAGACTAATTTTGTCAGGATAACTTGTACTAGTTGTCTCCCTTCGAATTTGGTCGTTGTGGGATGTAGCGCCCTCGATGCGGCTATATCTCCCACGTGTCTAAGCACAACTTAGAGGCATAACCGCATTGAAAGCAATGTCGCAAGTGAGGTAATCTTCACACAACCCATGTAATACATAAGGGAAAGAGACATAGTTGGCTTACAATCGCCACTTCACACAATTACATGAATAAAGCATTACAACATCCAAATACAATCAAGGTCCGACTACGGAACCAAAATAAAAGAAGAACCCCAAATGCGACAAGGTCTCCGATCGACCCCAACTGGGCTCCACTACTCATCAACTAGAACGAAACAACACAAAGGACAAGATCTTCATCCTCCCTGAGCTTGGTTGCGTCATCTGCACGGACTCATCGTCACCTGCAAGCTGGTTTTGGAAGTATCTGTGAGTCACGGGGACTGAGCAATCTCGCACCCTCGCGATCAAGACTATTTAAGCTTATGGGTAAGGTAAAGGTATGAGGTGGAGCTGCAGCAAGCGACTAGCAAGTATGGTGGCTAACCTATTCGCAAATGAGAGCGAGAAGAGAAGGCAAAAGCACGGTCGATAAACTATGATCAAGAAGTGATCCTAGAACAACCTACGTCAAGCATAACTCCAACACCGTGTTCACTTCCGGGATTCCGCCGGAAAGAGACCATCACGGTTACACACGCGGTTGATTCATTTTAATTAAGGTCAACTTCAGGTTTTCTACAACCGGACATTAACAAATTCCCATCTGCCCATAACCGCAGGCACGGCTTTCGAAAGTTCAAATCCCTGCAGGGGTGTCCCAACTTAGCCCATCACAAGCTCTCACGGTCAACGAAGGAATAGACCTCCTCCCGAGACATTCCGATCAGACTCGGTATCCCGGTACTACAAGACATCCTCGACAATGGTAAAACTAAACCAGCAACACCGCCCGAATGTGCCGACAAATCCCGATAGGAGCTGCACATATCTCTTTCTCAGGGCACACCGGATTGTCTAAACTTCTGGTAGGCCAGCCCAGAGTTGCCCCTGGTGGCCACCGGCGGCTGACAAGTTGGACCAACACTCAGAGGAGCACTGGCCCAGGGGTTTAAAATAATGATGACCCTTGGGCGCGCGACCCCCAAGGGAAAATAAAAGGCTAGGCGGCGAATGGTAAAACCAATGTTGGGCATTGCTGGAAGAGTTTTATTCAAAGCGAACTGTCAAGGGGTTCCCATTATAACCCAACCGCGTAAGGAACGCAAAATCCGGGAACATAACACCGATATGACGGAAACTAGGGCGGCAAGAGTGGAACAAAACACCAGGCATAAGGCCGAGCCTTCCACCCTTTACCAAGTATATAGATGCATTAATTAAAATAAGATATATTGTGATATCCCAACAAGTAAACATGTTCCAACCAGGAACAACATCTCCATGTTCCAACAAGGAACAAAACTTCAATCTTCACCTGCAACTAACAACGCTATAAGAGGGGCTGAGCAAAGCGGTAACATAGCCAATCAACGGTTTGCTAGGACAAGGTGGGTTAGAGGCTTGGTTCAACAATATGGGAGGCATGATAAGCAAGTGGTAGGTATCACAGCATAGGCATAGCAAAAGAGGGAGCAACTAAGCAAGCAAAGATAGAAGTGATTTCGAGGGTATGGTCATCTTGCCTGAAATCCCGCAAGGAAGAAGAACGAATCCATGAAGAACACAAACGGACATAGACAAACGGGTCCTCACAAACGCGACATTATCGGAACCAACCCGAAGAAGCAAACACCGGAAAAGAAGCACACAACATAGTAAACAACCAACACATGAACATGGTATGATATGCGGGATGCGGTATGCGATGCATATGTATGATTTGACAAGGAATGATAGAACCTGGACTCAACATGGAAACCCAAGTGTGCCACTGGAAAGGTGAGATGAAATCGCTTGAAAACGATATAAAGAACGCCGGAATCGGAGTTACAGTTTGGAAATGGCAAGCAATTCAAATATGGCACCGATCTGCGATATACAGCAAGTAGCCATCTAAATGCAACAAGATGAAGATGCTACGGCACTCAAACATGGCAACAAAATACATGGCAGGGATCCATTCATGATGCTTAATAAAAGTCTAGCACTGAGCTACAGCCAATTCATCCATTAGCACGTTCAAACAAGCAGGGCAAAAATGCATATGGTAAACAGATTTCAGACTTAGTGAAATTAACACAAGCCTGGAATTTCAGATCAGATAGCACTCTTCGGAGCATGAAAACTATATGCTACAGGACCTGAACATGGCAAAGTAAAGCATGGCATGGAGCTACTCAAAGAGATTAACAAAAGTCCCTTAGTGACCTTGAGCCAAAAGGGATCAGAAAATACAATTGCAAGCATGTGAACATGGCAAAAACATAATCAGTTCTCAGACTTAGTGAAAACTGGAGCATGCTGAAACAGATAACAAGTAGGCATGTTTACTAGCTCGATGCACTCACCAGAGAGCAAGTCATGACAAACTAAGCATACACCCATCAAGAATACACAAAATTCAAGCTAGACATGGCAAGAACAATAACATAGCATGCACGGATCAACTACAACATCCTCGGCAAAATTGCTAACAAGTAGACAATCTGCCCAGATTCACGAAGTAGCAAAAGTAGAGCTCGATTGACTCAAGCTAGGGTGATCCATAATTGCAAACAAAGACATGGATGGATAGAGCACTACAAGATTAACAAAACATCCTTACTGATCATCCTCAAAAGAGGCACGGATCACTAGGAAACAACATGAACATATGGCCAAATGAGATAAACAGGTCAAAGACTTAGTGAAAATACTAAGTCCCTGGAATCAACATTACCAAGTGCCTCACTTTGCAAGCTTGTGCTAGTCACCACACACATCACAAAGAATACATGGGTTGCACCTCTGGAAAGATGGCAAAACCCTTAACAAAACATATGTAGAGCTCATGGGCATATCATGCACACATTAATCATGGCAAAAATGACAAATATCTAAATGGAGCAGCAGATCTGACAATTAACTCAAGTAGCACTCTTCTAACAACATTTCGGGTATCAAGATGAACTCAAATGAAAATGATGCAATGAGATGAAATGATGTGCTCTCTGAGATGAACATTTTGATATGCTATATGCCCAAAACGGAGCTACGGATGCGGAGTTATGATGCGATGAAGATGGGCATGTGAATCTAGGAATTTCGGGGACTTAGGCGAAATCTCACACTCGAGTCTAGGGTTGACCTGGCACGGTTTACGAGGTGGCGACGGATCTGACCGGAATCGACGGGAGCTCGCCGGGGAAGTGGTCAGACGGAGGCCGGGGAGGGCGGATCCGGTCGCCGGCGAGCAGATCGGGCCGGATCCGGGCAACGCCGGCGACAGGAGACGGCGGGGCGGCGAGCACCGGGTGGCGGGGCGGTGCAGCACGAGCGCCGGAGGGCGGCGCTGGACAAGGACGGAGGGGGTCGCGGTGGC
>NC_041384.1:453521403-453539097 GCF_002162155.2 Triticum dicoccoides
CGGCCGTGGGCCTCGCGGGCCACGGCGGCGGAGGAGCGTCGGCGTGACATGTGGCGGGCGGTGGTTGGCCGAGCGGAGCGGGGCGGACATGTCCGGCCAGCTGATTTTCGTCCGGCGGCGCGGTGAGGAGAGATCTAGGGTTTCGGGGGAAAAGACCCGAAAATGAAATGGGGGGATCTATTTATAGAGGTAGAGGGAGCTAGGAGAGTCCAAATGAGGTGCGGTTTTCGGTCACGTGATCGTGATCGAACGACCGAGATGATGGAGGAGGTTTAGGTGGGTTTTGGGCCACTTTGGAAGGGTGTTGGGCTGCAACACACACGAGGCCTTTTCGGTCCCTCGGTTAACCGTTGGAGTATCAAACGAAGTCCAAATGGTACGAAACTTGACAGATGGTCTACCGGTAGTAAACCAAGGCCGCTTGGCAAGTCTCGGTCCAATCCGGAAGTGTTTAATCCCCACACATGAAAGAAAGGTAGAAATGACCACCGGAGGAGAACGGAGCGCCGGAATGCAAAACGGACAACGGGGAAAATGCTCGGATGCATGAGACGGATATGTATGCAAATGAAATGCACATGATGACATGATATGCAATGCATGACACGCAAGCAATGACAAGGCAACAACAGCGAATAACTGGTGGACACCTGGCACATCGGTCTCGGGGCGTTACCTGGGATCCCTTCCCGCTCAATATTTGGGAAGAGGACCAGGGCCTCTATATATAGGACTAGCCACCACCAGAGGAACGGAGAACGGATCGGCTCATCGAGAAGCTGATAAGCTCATCCAGATCATCCCCAACCACACAACCTCACCGAGCACTAGAACACCTCTCCTGAGGAGGCTGTTCTTCCCTTGTAACTGTTCATCCTCAGCCCAAGAGGCAATCCACCACACCACACTGGAGTAGGGTATTACACCACAATGGTGGCTCAAACCAGTATAAATCTTGTGTCTCGTGTTCTTTGGGTTCATCGAGCTAGGCCGTGAGATTGTGGAGTGTGCGAGCTAGAGAGGGGGAGAGATCTTTGTGCGCACCCCAGTGTTCGAACCTCAAGGGTTTTGTCGGAACCCGAAATCTGACAACCGGTCTAGTTATCGATTGCCTAGGGACAAATGACTTTCTTGTTAACAAAAGCTACCTAACTTTTTATCTTGAAATTTATTCATAGTTTTATTCTCGTAAAGTACTCATAGTTTTATTCTTGCATAATAGTTTCATACTTGTTCTAGGTAAAGAAAACGTCAAGTGTGCGTAGAGTTGTATCGATGGTCGATAGAACTTGAGGGAATATTTGTTCTATCTTTAGCTCATCATTGGATTTGACACTCTTACTTATCGAAAGAGGCTACAACTGATCACATATACTTGTGGGTTATCAAACCCCATGCTGACGAAGTAGACCGAATGCTCGAGGAGGCACGGGGCACCGTCGGTGATCTGCTCCGCATAGGAGGCATGGGCCCAAAGGGCCTAGTCGAGCGATGGGGGCGGAGTCCCCAGGGGCGCTGTCCTGAGGTGACGAGGGCTCGGGGGTTTTACTACCCTGCATAGGCCCTCGGGATTCCCTTGGGTGGCGACGCATTCCTCCCGGATCGCCACGAGTGTCGTGCTGGCCGAGTGTGGGGTGGCCGCCAAGTAATGCACCAGGGACTCGTGGGGGCGGGCCGCCACCATGGCCGGCGGGCTCGTGAGGTATTTCTTGAGGTCTTCAAAGGTTGCCTTTGCCTCAAGGGTCCACTCGAAGGGGCCCTTTCTCTTCATCATCTTGAAGAACGGCAGCGCATGCTCACCCAGCTTGGAAATGAAGTGCCCCAAAGAGGTCACACATCATGCCAGCTTTTATATTTCCTTGAGGGTCTAAGGCGGGTGCATCTTCTCGATAGCCTTGACCTTCTCTGGGTTGGCTTTTATTCCTTGATGTGAGACAAGAAAATCAAGCAGCTTGCCGGATGACACCCCGAAAACGCACTTCTCGGGGTTGAGCCTTAGGTTTACCCTGCGTAGGTTGGCGAATGTTTCCTCTAGGTCCTCGATTAAGGTCGTCACCTTGCGCGACTTGACCACGATGTTGTCGATGTATGCCTCTGTGTTTCTCCCCAGTTGTGGCCCCAACGCGATGTGCATGAGCCGCTGGAAGGTGGTGCCAACGCTTCTCAGCCCGAAGGGCATGCAAGTGTAGCAGTACACGCCGCATGGGGAGATGAAGGCCGTCTTGTCAACATCTTCTGCTGCCATCTTGATCTGATGATAGCCCGAGAATGCATCCAGGAAACATAGCAGATCACACTCTGCGGTAGAGTCCATGATTTGGTCGATACGTGGGATGGGAAAAGGATACTGAGGGGAAACCTTGTTGAGGCTCATGAAGTCGGCACACATGCGCTCCTGGCCGCCCTTCTTCAGGACAATGACCGGGTTGGCGAGCCACTCTAGATGCCGCACCTCTCGTATGACCCCAGCTTCGTGTAGTTTGCGCACCTCTTAGACAATGAACTCCTGATTTTCCTTAGATAGTCCATTCATAGAGGGAAGTCGTGATTTGCAGAGGTGCCAGAGCACAAAGGTTTAAATCAGAGATAAATATAATTTTCGGAGGTGCACCCTTCCTGTCAACGTCACGACCAAGAGTTATCAATATCTTCCCTGTTAAATGATATGTCTCTATCATATCTATAACTTTTGATTGTTTCATGCCAATATTGTACAACTTTCACATACTTTTGGCAACATTTTATATGTTCCTGTTTTTTGCATGTTTTTTGCTTCACAGAATATCCATATCAAACGAAGTCCAAATACGATCAAAATTTACGGAGAATTATTTTGGAATATATGTGATTTTTGGGAGGTGGAATCAACGCAAACGGGGGCCCACAAACACCACAAGACACCTGGGCGCACCAGGCAGCCCAAGCGCATGGTGGTGGCTTGTGCCCTCCTCGAACGTCAGTTGGAGCTCTACTTCGGGTGCAAGGAAGCTTATATCCGTAAAAAAATCGTGTTAAAATCTCAGTGCAATCGGAGTTACGGATCTCCAAGAATATAAGAAATGGTTTTTGGCCAGAAAACAAAAACGCGGAACAGAAGAGAATAGAGGGAGAGATCCAATTTTGGAGGGGCTCCCGCCATGGAGGACATGGACCAGAGGGGGAACTATGCTCCCATCTAGGGGGGAAAGGAACAAGAAGAAGGAGGGGGGCTCTCTCCCCCTCTCTCTCGGTGGTGTCGGAGTGCCATCGGGGCAAGGATCGTGACGGTGATCTACATCAACAATCTTGCTACTGTCAACACCAACTCTCTCCCCCCCTATAAAGCGGTGTAACACCTCTTCTCCCTATTGTAATCTCTACTTAAACATGGTGCTCAACACTATATATTATTTCCCAATGATATGTGGTTATCCTATGATGTTTGAGTAGATCTGTTTTGTCCTATGGGTTAATCGATGATCGTGGTTGGTTTGAGTGTATATTTTATTATGGTGCTGTCCTACGGTGCCCTCCATCTCACGCAAACGTGAGGGGTCCCCATTGTAGGGTGTTGCAATACGTTCATGGTTTGCTTATTGCCGGTTCCTGGAGTGACAGAAGCCTGAACACAGATAAGTGGGTTGTTGCGTATGGGAGTAAAGAGGACTTGGTACTTAATGCTATGGTTGGGTTTTACGACCTTAATGATCTTTGGTAGCTGTGGATGCTTGCTAGAGTTCCAACCATAAGTGCATATGATCCAAGTAGAGAAAGTATGTTAGCTGATGCCTCTCCCTCATATAAAATTGCATGAATGGTTACCGGTCTAGTTATCAATTGCCTAGGAACAAATGACTTTCTCGTTGACAAAAGCTATCTACTTTTTTATCTTGCAATTTATTTGTAGTTTTATTCTCGCAAAGTACTCGTAGTTTTATTCTTGCAAAATAGTTTCATACTTATTTTAGGTAAAGCAAACGTCAAGTGTGTGTAGAGTTGTATTGGTGGTCGATAGAACTTGAGGGAATATTTGTTCTACCTTTAGCTCCTCATTGGGTTCGACACTCTTATTTATCAAAAAAGGCTACAAATAATCCCCTATAGTTGTGGGTTATCAAGACCTTTTTCTAGCGTCGTTGCCGGGGACCAATAGCGTGGGGTGAATATTCTCGTGTGTGCTTGTTTGCTTTATCACTAACTAGTTTTTATTTTCTGTTCTAAGTTGTTCTCTATCTCTAGTTATGGATATGGAACATGAAATACCAAAAATATTAGTTGTACTGGCTACACATGGAGATGGGAACCTCCTAAAACCCTCGATGCTCGTTATGTGAAAAATATTAAACACTACTTTGATAATCCTGAGAAAACCCCATTCAACATGATAATGGGAGACATGTTGGACCAACATGAATACTTTAGGGATTATCGCTTGACACAAAAAGGGAAACTTTTATGGGATCAAATTCATATGTTGCATTGGTATGCTCGGGATTTATGCTCGAGATATCATTATACTTGTTGCTCTAGGATGAAGGCTCCACACCTTCCATTTTCATGTGAATTTAATGATAATGAAACCTTAGCTTCTTATGCTAATGGTAGATCGCTTGACCCAAAAAGGGAAACTTTTATGGGATCAAATTCATATGTTGCATTGGTATGCTCAGGATTTATGCTCGAGATATCATTATACTTGTTGCTCTAGGATGAAGGCTCCACACCTTCCATTTTCATGTGAATTTAATGATAATGAAACCTTATCTTCTTATGCTAATGGTAGATATGATTACTATGATGTGGAATGAATAGAAGAATTTGTTGCTTTTAAGGGTGCTTATGAAATTGAATCTTTGTTTTAAAAGTATGAAGATTTTGATGATTCAATTTATAGACCTAAAAATTTTGCTATCCTTAAATATTGCTATGATAATTATAAATACAATTCCGATATTGATGTATTTCTTGAGAAAGTCTCCGCTGTCCAAGAAGAGACTAATATTTTGTAGGAGTCTATGTAAGAAGGAACTGATGAAACTATGAGCTCATTGGATGAAAAAGATGATGAGGAGAGTGAAGAACAAAAGGAGGAAGAGCGGATTAGCTACCCGTGCCCACCTTCTAATGAGAGTAACTCATCAACTCATACATTGCTTAATGTCCCTTCGTTCTTACCAAAGGATGAATGCTATGATAATTGCTATGATCCCGTTAATTCATTTGAAATATCCCTTTTTGATGAAATTGATGTTTGCCATGCTTGTAGCCATGAGGCCAATATGAATTATGCTTATGGAGATGAACTTTCTATAGTTCCTTATGTTAAGAATGAAATTGTTTCTATTGCACCCACACATGATAGTCCTATTATCCTTTTGATTCTCCAAACTACACTATATCAGAGAAGTTTGCACTTATTAAGGATTACATTAATGGGTTGCCTTTTACCCTTGCACATGATGATTTTGATGAGTATAATATGCATGTGCTTGCTGATCCTACTTGCAATTATTATGAGAGAGGAACTACATCTCCGCCTCTCTATGTTTCCAACACGATAAAATTGCAAGAAACTGCTTATGCTATGTATTGGCCTTTACTTGATGTGCATGAATTGTTCTTGTATGACATGTTGATGCATAGGAAGAGAGTTATACTTCAAAATTACATGATATATGTCGCTTTATGCTCACTACTAAATTCCAAATCATTGTTAATTAAAATTGGCTTTGATATACCTTGGGATTCGAGTGGATCCATTACTTGAGCACTTTATGCCTAGCTTAATGGCTTTAAAGAAAGCGCTGCCAAGGAGACAACCCGGAAGTTTTAGCGAGTCATGTTATTCTATTGAGTGCTTTTATAAAGTTTAAAAACAAAAAATATAGAGGGAAACCTAAAACTTCACAAAAAGAAATGTGAAAGTGAGAAAGACGAGCACCGTGAAAGTGGGGGCTAGCCTTGAACTTTGTTCATGCCCATGGTAACTTTGTGAATCTCAAGAATAGAAAATTTTCAAAAAAAATAATTATCCCCTTGTACAAATCCATTGTATTATAAAAATAATGTGCCAAGGTTTGGCTTTCGGATGATTAGATTGCTTGTTGTTAGTGCGGTGTAAAAACAGAAACTTTGGCTGTAGTGCGTGAATTTTCATCTTTTTTTACTGGAACGTCAAAATTTTCTGAAATTTTTACACGGTATTACTATGCAAATTATTTACTTTGTCCTAATTTTTCAAAAAAAATGGATTTACAGAAGTATGTTAAATGTTCAGATTGCTACACGTTGTCCTGTTTAAGACAGATTTTGTTTTTGATGCATTGTTTTGCTTGTTTTGATGAAACTATTGATTCTATCGGTGGTATAAGCCATGAAGAAGTTATAATATAGTGGCTAAAATGCAAAAAAGGAATTGGTATGCAACAGTACTTAAAGTAGTGATTTGCATTATTATACTAACGGATCTCACCAGTTTTCTATTAAGTTTTGTGTGGATGGAGTGTTCAAAGATCAAGGAGGTCTCGATATGAAGAGAAGGAGGAGAGGCGAGAGTTAAAACTTGGGGATCCCCAAGGTACACCAACTAAATATCCAAGGAGACTCAAGCGTCTAAGCTTGGGGATGCCCCGGAAGGCATCCCATCTTTCTTCAACAAGTATCAGTATGTTTTAGTTTTTGTTTCGCTCATGTGATATGTGTAATTCTTGGAGCGTCTTTTGTGTTTAATTTTCATTTTTCTTTTATGCACCATGATGGTATGAGATAGGCCATGGTTTATTTATAGAATGCTCATTGCACTTCACTTATATCTTTTGAGTATGGCTTTATAGAATGCTTCATGTGCTTCACTTATATCATTTGAAGTTTGGATTTCCTATTTCTCTTCACATAGAAAACTGTTATTTGTAGAATGCTCTTTTGCTTCACTTATATTTATTAGATCATGACCTTTTGTAAAAAAGAATTAAACTCTTTTGCTTCACTTATATCTATTTAGAGAGTCAAGAGGAATTGGTCGTTTGCATGGTTAGTCATAAAATCCTACATAAACTTGTGGATCACTGAATATGATATGTTTGATTCCTTGCAATAGTTTTGTGATACAGAGATGTAATATGTGGGAGGTACTAGTCGATGATCGTGTTTAGTAAGATACTGGTGTTAAGGTTTGTGATTCCCAAAGCATGCACGTAAAGTCTCTTGTTATGCTATGAAATTGGAGCATGATTTATTATTGATTGTCTTCCTTTGTGTGGAGGTCGGGGGCGCGTGATGGTTAACTCCTACCAACCTCCCCCCTAGGTGCATGCATAGTAGTACTTTGCTTCGAGGGCTAATAAAGTTTTGCAACAAGTATATGAGCTCTTTATGAGTAATGTGGTTCCATGGATTATATGCACTCTTACCTTTCCGTAATTTGCTAGCCTTTGCGGCACTGTGCATTGCCCTTTCTCACCTCGAGAGTCAGCGCAAACTTCGTCGGTGCATCCAAACCCCAGGATATGATACGCTCTATCACACATAAGCCTTATTATATCTTCCAGCCACCATATCTACCTATTATGGCCTTTCCATAGCCATTCCGAGATATATTGCCATGCAACTTCCATCGCTTCCATTTTGATGACTTGAGAATTCATTGTCATATTGCTTTGCATGATCATAAGATAGCTAGCATGATATTTCCATGGCTTGTCTGTTTTTTGATATCGTTGTTATGCTAGATCATTGCACATCCTGGTACACTGCCAGAGGCATTCATATAGAGTCATACTTTGTTCTAGGTATTGAGTTGTAATTTTTATTTCTTTTGAGTTGTAAGTAAATAGAAGTGTGATGGTCATCATTATTCATTATTATAGCATTGCCCCAGTGAGGAAAGGGTGATGGAGACTATGATTCCCCCACAAGTCAGGATCAGACTCCGGACAAAGAGAGAGAAAAAAGAAAAAAGGAAAGAAAAAATAAAAGAAAAAAAGAGAGAAGGGGCATGCTAATTCCACACTTGTGCTTCAAAGTAGCACCATGTTTTTCATATAGACAGTCTCCTATGTTGTCACTTTCATATACTAGTGGGAATTTTTTATTATAGAATTAGATGCACACCCACTTAGTTTTCATGTTGATATTTCATACACTTATAGCTCTTAGTGCATTTGTTGCATGGCAATCCCTACTCCTCGCATTGATATCAATTGATGGGCATCTCCATAGCTCGTTGGTTAGCTGTGTCAATGTGAGACTTTCTTACTTTTTTCTATATATTTACCCCTATCAGCATACTCTATTCCACCCGTAGTGTCATATACATGGCTCGCGCTCATGTATTGCGCGAGGGTTGAAAAAACTTAAGCACATTAAAAAGTATGAACCAATTGCTTGGCTGACATCGGGGTAGTTCATGATAAATACTTTGTGTTAAGAAGATAGAGCACGACAAGACTATATGATTTTGTAGGGATAACATTCTTTAGCATTGATATTTTGAAAGATGTGATTGTTTTTTGGGATGCTTGAGTATTGATGTCTTTATGTCAAATTATAGACTATTGCTTTGAATCACTCTTGTCTTAATATTCATGCCATGATTAGATATATGATCAAGATTATGTTAGGTAGCATCCCACATTAGAAATTATCTTTTTATCATTTACCTACTTGAGGACGAGCATGAATTAAGCTTGGGGATGTTGATACGTCTTTGTCGTATCTATAATTTTTTATTGTTTCATGCCAATATTATATAACTTTCACATAGTTTTGGCAACATTTTATATGATTTACTGGACTAACCTATTGATCCAGTGCCAGTTCCTATTTTTTGCATGTTTTTTGCTTCGCAGAATATCCATATCAAACAAACTCCAAATGCGATAAAAATTTCTGGAGAATTATTTTGAAATATATGTGATTTTGGGGAGGTGGAATCAACGCAAAGGGGGGTCACAGCCACCACAAGACACCAGGGCGCGCCAGGCAGCCCAAGCGCGTGCTGGTGGGTTTTGCCCTACTCGAACATCGGTTGGGGCTCTACTTTGGGTGCAATGAAGCTTATATCCGGAAAAATCGTGTTAAAGTCTCAGAGTAATCGGAGTTACGGATCTCCGGGAATATAAGAAATGATTTTCGGCCCAGAAAACAAAAATAGGAAACGGAAGAGAACAGATGGAGAGATCCAATCTCGGAGGGGCTCCCGCCCCTCCGCTGCCATGGAGGCCATGGACCAGAGGGGGAACTCTCCTCCCATCTAGGTGAGAGGCCAAGGAAGAAGAAGAAGAAGAAGAAGAAGAAGAAGAAGAAGAAGAAGAAGAAGAAGAAGAAGAAGAAGAAGAAGGAGGAGGGCGGGCTCTCTCCCCCTCTCTCCCAGTGCTGCCGGGGCAAGGATCATGACGGCAATCTACATCAACAATCTTGATACCATCAGCACCAACTCTCTCCCCCTCTATGCAGTGGTGTAACACCTCTTCTCCCCGTTGTAATCTCTACTTAAACATGGTGCTCAACACTATATATTATTTCCCAATGATATGTGGTTATCCCATGATGTTTGAGTAGATCTGTTTTGTCCTATGGGTTAATTGATGACCGTGGTTGGTTTGAGTGTATATTTACCGTGTTGTCCTATGGTGCCCTCCATCTCGCTCAAACGTGAGGGGTCCCGCTGTAGGGTGCTACAATACGTTCATGGTTTGCTTATTGTCGGTTGCCGGAGTGACAGAGCCTGAACGTGGATAAGTGGGTTGTTGCGTATGGGAGTAAAGAGGACTTGATACTTAATGCTATGGTTGGGTTTTACGACCTTAACGATCTTTGGTAGTTGTGGATGCTTGCTAGAGTTCCAACCATAAGTGCATATGATCCAAGTAGAGAAAGTATGTTAGCTCATGCCTCTCCCTCATATAAAATTGCATGAATGATTACTGGTCTAGTTATCGATTGCCTAGGGGCAAATGACTTTCTTATTGAAAAAAGTTGTCTACTTTTATTATCTTGCAATTTATTCGTAGTTTTATTCTCGCAAAGTACTCATAGTTTTATTCTTGCAAAATAGGTTCATACTTGTTTTAGGTAAAGCAAATGTCAAGTATGTGTTGAGTTGTATCGGTGGTCGATAGAACTTGAGGGAATATTTGTTCTACCTTTAGCTCCTCGTTAGGTTCGACACTCTTATTTATTGAAAAAGGCTGCAAACGATCCCCTATACTTGTGGGTTATCACTAAACACATTAGCGGCGTTTCCCAAGCAGTAGAAGTAAAGGTTTACTCCCCCTCATCCAACAAACACAAGCCGTGGCTAGCCGAATCCACGGGTGTCGTCCATACCAACAACAGTCCTAGGGGAGTTTTGTTTAATTATTTGCAATTTTTTATGTCACGACTAGGCATCCCTACCGGGCCCTCTTGTGCAAGGACGAGTGAATAAACACTCATCATGAAAATAACCCGCTTAGCATGGAAGATACTGACTACCCCCTGTCGCTCCATGAGCAGTCTAGGCACACAAAACATATGTTCATTTGAAATTTTTTAGAGGTGGCACATGCAAATTAACTTGGAACGGTAGGGTAATACTGCATATAGGTAGATATAGTGGACTCATCTGGAATAACTTTGGTTTAAGGATTTTGATGCACAAGCATTATTCCTGCTTAGTACAGGTGTAGGCTAGCAAATAGGTTGAGGAGTGACCATCTAAAGAGAGAAAATGGTCATGAATATGCTTTATGAATAATCAACATTGAATACTAGCATGAGTAGGATATAAACACCATGAACATAAATATTGTGGAGGCTATGTTGGTTTTGATTCAATTACATGCGTGAACATGTGCCAAGTCAAGCCACTTGAAACATTCAGAGGAGGATACCATATCATCATACTACATCACAGTCATTTTAATGCATGTTGACACCCAAGATAAATCATTATCCACTCCTAGCTACTTAAGCATGGCATGAGCAACTATAATCGCTAATTGTCATTGAAAACATGTTTAAACATAATATGTTCAATCATGGATATTGAATTAAACATACTTACAAAAACAAAAACAAGTTGAGTTCATACCCGCTTTCCTCTGCCACGGTCACTTCATCAAATATCGTCAATATTGCCTTTCACTTGGACGACCGAACGATGTGAAAATACTAATATTGCAAGAGTCATGGACTAAGATGGAATTTGCAACATTTTATTCAGAGGGAAGGACAAAATAACATGGGCTCTCTATTAGATCAACAATAATGAATATGAGAGCCACTCAACATTTTCATCATTGTCTTCTCCTTGGTACGACTCAATAGAAGAAAAGGAAAATAATTTTAGAGAAACACACTAAAATATTTTTGGAGTTTTTGAATTTTTTTCTTGAAGGAAGCAAAATAAGGAAAAACAAAAACAAGAAAAATTATTTACACGGGAAAGCTCCCAACAAACAAAAGAAGAAAACATTTTTGGGTTCTCTTTTAGTACTGCAACTACATTAAACTAGAAAGAAAGAAAAGGAAAAAAATAATTAAGAAATATTTTTGGATTTTCTCAAAGTTTTTCAAACACACAAGAAAAAAGCAAAAAATAAATCTAGCATGGATAATACAATAAAAAGTATGAACACCGACAACTAGAATGAAATGTGTGAACATGAATGTAATGTCGGTGGAAATACATACTCCCCCAAAATGAGGCTTTTGGCCTAGCTTGGTAATCACCACTCGCGGCCTGGATAATAGTCAGAGTGATAGCTCATGTAGGCCCATGGTGCGGCCTCCTCATCCCGTCGAGCAGCATCGACTGTCGCCTTGTACTCGCGGGCCTCGCTCTCGAGAACATAATATCTTCTTTTACTGTGATAATCAAAGAGAGCAGGTACAGGAAAAATAACAGGTACAATGGGATTTTTATTGAACCTCGAGTTGTAAGTATAATTAGCGGTTGTGCCCTTAATGAACTTATGGCGCTTCATGGCCTCAGAGTCTAAGTACTAAGTAGTAAGAATGGGATCATTAGGACAAGGTGACACACTCGGCTCCTTAGCTAAACGAGAAGCATAAATCCCACCATAAAATGACCACTATCAGTGTTGCATGGCAACCTCCATGCAACGATCGCTGCAGGATTATAACATTTAATTCATGTCAGAGCGGTGTGTATGAGGCTCAAGTCCCGGGCACACAGTGTGCTGCAATCATGCTTGCCCATGATGCATTTGCCATTAAAGAGTGCAAAGTAATGAATTGATGGAAAACAGATACTTTTTATTCTACCTTGTGTCACTCCTCTATCCTCACCGTAACAGAGACTAGTCAGAAATGACTCATACTCAAATTTTGGTCGTTCGTCTAGTAAACCCCAATATGGAATTTTACATGCAACACAACAGGCTTCTAGAGGCATGGTAAAAGCATTATTATAAAGGCTAAATGAAACTCTAGACTCACGAGGATGATATTTAAATTTCTTAGTGAATGTCTCTGTAAGGTTGGGATGTTGGATGCACTCATCTGCGATGAAGGGAGCAAGCTCGGCATTGTGAACATATTGCTCAAATTCTTCCTTAATACCTGCACCAACCATGAACTCGTTACACGGTCATAGGCACGATTTGGTGTCGGCGTCCCGCGTCGAGCTTGCACTTGGCTCAACATAGGACTGTCGTATCGAGCTACCGCTCGATGATGCCTCCGAGGACCTCTTCCTCTAAGAACTCCTTCCAAATAGGTACATTTTATTCGTGTACAAATTTCTAAAAAAATTGGGTCACAAACTTTTTGTCAACAAAACTTCACAAGATTGATAGCAACTACTCATAAGGATGTCTAGAGGCTATATTAAGCATTCAAACTACTTAGAACTCTAAGAATTCAACATGCAAGCCCATTTACAGCAGCACCAAGAGTAGCTAATTACTCAAAATATAAACTAGTAGAGCAAAACTAATTGGAGAAATGGTGGAGTCACATACCAAGTAGCAATCCCCCAAAACAGTTTCGCAAATGGAGCTTCGAGCAAAGAGATCGAAATCCGCGAGTTTGAGAGCAAGAACACGAGAGAGAGAGAGAGAGAGAGAGAGAGAGAGAGAGAGAGAGCAAGAGTGATTTTTTGGAGGTAAAAGATGACATGGGCTAAAGGGATAAGTGAGAGGGGCCAAGTGGTGTCCACCACCCACCAGGGAGCGCCTCGGGTGGCTGGCATGCCCTGGTGTCTTGTGGGCACTAGGGGCACCCCCTCGTGATGTTATTTGTGTCAAAAATTATCAAATAATCAGAAGAAAAATTGTATTAAATGTTCAAGTCATTCTAAGCACTTTTATGTTTGACCACTTTTTATTGCACGGAAAATTTAGAAAATAGGATAAACATGGCATTTTATTTTATTTAACTAAGAAAAATAGAAAACAAAAAGTAGGGACAAAAGGTTGTACTTACTGAGTTCATCGACCACATGCCTCTCAAAATAATCCATTAATAAGGTTGATCAAGTCCTATTAACAATCACTTTTGATTAACATGAACCCAGAGAACTTTCATAAAGCACTAAGTTACCTCAATGGGGATATGCACATCCCCAACAGTAAGTGTGTCATATTTGTTTTTGGCAGTGGGTAAAGGAAGTTGAAAACTTCCAATAGTAATTGTGGGAGACTTTTCAATAACATTGATACCATTAACTTAAAATTGTTTCCTCAGAAAGTACATTGTATGTTCATTACCATTGATATGAAAAGTGGATTTGCTTTTATTGCAATCAATAACAGCCCCTGTAGTATTCAAAAAGGGTCTACCAAGGATAATCGACATGTTGTCATCCTCGGGAATCTCAAGTATAACAAAGTTTGTTGAGATAGTAACATTTGCAACAACAACAGACACATCATCACAAATACCGATAGGTATGGCAGTTGATTTATCATCCATTTACAATCATATCTCAGTAGGTGTGAGCTTATTCAAATTAAGTCTTTTATATAAAGAGAAAGGCATGACAATAACACAGCTCCTAAATCACACACAAAGGAGTTTTAACATAATTTCTTTTGATAGAGCATGGTATAGTTGGTACTCCCGGATCTCCAAGTTTCTTAGGTACTCCATCCTTCAAATAATAATTAGCAAGCATGGTGGAGATTTTAGCTTCAGGTATTTTTCTTTTATTAGTGACAATTTCTTTCATATATTTAGCATAAGGGGCCATCTTCAAAATATCGATCAAACGAGTGCGCAAAAAGACTGGCCTAAGCATTTCAGCAAAGCGTTCAAATTCTTCATCATCTTTTTTCTTAGATGGTTTAGGTGGAAAGGGCATGGGTTTCTGAACCCAAGGTTCTCTTTCTTTACCATGTTTTCTAGCAACAAAGTCTCACTTATCATAACGTTTATTTTTAGGTTGTGGGTTATGAAGATCAACAGCAGGTTCTATCTCAACATCATTATCTAGTTCTTTATCATTGTCTGGTTGAGTATCTTCATGAACATTATCATTATCATTTTCATTATCACTAGGTGTATGTTCATTACCAGATTGACTTTCAGCATCTAAGATGGAGACATCATTGTTTTCTTCAGGGTTTTTTTCAATTTCAGGTTCACTAGAGGTATGCAAAGTCCTATCATTTTTCTTTTTCTTCTTCTTTTGAGAATGACTAGGTGCATCTGTATTGACTCTTTGAGAGTCTTGTTCAATTCTTTTAGGGTGTCCCTCGGGATAAAGTGGTTCCTGACTCATTTTGCCTCCTCTAGTTGCTACTCTAATAGCATAATCAGTCATATTATTGTTCATTTCACTAAGTAGTTCTCTTTGAGATTTAGCAACTTGTTCTAAATGAGTTTGAACCATAGAGGCATGTTTTTCTACACCTCTAACATCATTAGTGATTCTAAATAACAAGTCACTCAAGTGAGAAATCATATCAGAATTTTGTTTCAGTTGTTTCATAACATTTGCATTGAAGTGATCTTGCTTCATAACATAATTATCAAATTCATATAGGCATTGACTAGGATGTTTATTATCAGGGATGTCACCTTCATCAAACTTTAATAAAGAATTTACCTCTACCGCCGGCAGTGGTGGTGTGTCAAGACCATGTATTTCTTCAGTAGGTGGTAAATTCTTAACATCTTCAGCTTTAATACCTTTTCCCTTCATACATTTCTTTGCCTCTTGCATATCTTCGGGATTGAGAAATAAAATACCCCTGTTCTTGGGAGTGGGTTTAGGAGGTGGTTCAAGAAGTGTCCAATCATCATAATTCTTCAATATGTTATTCAATAATTCCTCGGCTTGTTCAACAGTTCGTCCCCTGAAAACACAATCAGCACAACTATCTAGGAAGTCCCTACAAGCATCAGTTAATCCATTATAAAAGATATCAAGTATTTAATTTTCCTTAAGAGGATGATCACGCAAAGCATTAAGCAATTGGAGAAGCCTCCCCCAAGCTTGTGGGGGACTCTCTTCTTCAATTTGCACAAAGTTAAATATTTCCTATAAGGCAGCTTGTTTCTTATGAGCAAGAAAATATTTTTCAGAGAAGGAATAAATCATATCCTGGGGACTACACACACAACCAGGAGCTAGAGTATTGTAGATATCTTAGCATCACCCTTTAATGAGAATGAAAATAACTTAAGAATATAGTAGTAGCGAATTTTCTCATCATGAGCAAATAGGGTGGCTATATCATTTAGTTTAGTAAGATGTGCCACAACAGTTTTAGTTTCATAGCCATGGAAGGATCAGATTCAATCAAATTAATTAATTCTGGGTCGACAGAGAATTCATAATCCTTATCGGTAACACAGATAGGTTAAGTAGCAAACTTAGGATCACATTTCATTCTAGCATTCAAGGATTTTTCTTTCAACTTGACTAGTCATTTCTTAAGATCATCTCTATCCTTACAAGCAAGGAAGTCTCTAGCTACCTATCCATCCATAACATAACCCTTAGGTATCTTAGGTAATTAAAATCTAGGAGAGCTAGGTCTAATAGGAGTTTCATAGTTTTCAGTTTCAAAGACTTCATTAGGTTTAGTAATTTCATCGGTTTCAGCATTCTACATATCATTAGCTCTAGCAACTTTGTTCATCAAGAAATTCACCTAGTGGCACATTATCATCAAGCATGGTACTAGCATCATCATAGCCATCATCCATAGCATAAGTAGCATCATCAATAACTTGCGACATATCAGGATTAATAGCATGTGGTGGTGTTGCAAGTTTACTCAAAACAGAAGGCGAATCAAGTACAGAGCTAGATGGTAGTTCCCTACCTCCCCTCGTCTTAGAGGGAAAAATATTGGTTCTAGTTGAAGGAAATATGCCCTATAGGCAATAATAAAGTTGTTATTTTATATTTCCTTATTCATGATAAAGGTTTATTATTCATGCTAGAATTGTATTGATCAGAAACCTTAATACATGTATGAATACATAAACAAACACTGTGTCCCTAGTGAGCCTCTACTAGACTAGCTCATTGATCAAAGATGGTTAAGGTTTCCTAACCATGGACATGATTTGTCATTTTATAACGGGATCACATCATTAGGAGAATGATGTGATGGGCAAGACCTATCCGTTAGCTTAGCATAATGATCGTTCAGTTTTATTACTATTGCTTTCTTCATGTCAAATACATATTCCTTCGACTATGAGATTATGCAACTCCCGGATACTGGAGGAATGCCTTGTGTGCTATCAAATGTCACAATGTAATTGGGTGATTATAAAGATGCTCTATAGGTATCTCCGAAGGTGTTTGTTCAGTTGGCATAGATCGATATTAGGATTTGTCACTCCGAGTTTTGGAGAGGTATCTCTGGGCCCTCTCGGTAATACACATCATAAGCTTGCAAGCAAATGACTAAGGAGTTAGTCACAAGGTGATGTATTACAGAATGAGTAAAGAGACTTCTCGGTAACGAGATTGAACTAGGTATGAAGATACCGACGATTGAATCTCAGGCAAGTAACATACCGATGGACAAAGGGAATTACGTATGTTGTCATAACGGTTTGACCGATAAAGATATTCATAGAATATGTAGGAGCCAATATGGGCATCCAAGTTCCGCTATTGGTTATTGACCGGCGAGGTGTCTCGGTCATGTCTACATAGTTCTCGTACCCGTAGGGTCCGCACACTTAACATTCGATGACGATGTTGTATTATATGAGTTATGTGATTTGGCGACCGAATGTTGTTCAATGTCCCGGATGAGATAACGGACATGACGAGGAGTCTCGAAATGGTCGAGAGGTAAATATTGATATATATATAGGACTATATATATATATATAGGACGATGGTATTCGGACACCGGAAGTGTTTCGGGGGGTACCCGGTACTTATCGGGTCATCGGAAGGGGTTCCGGGCACCCCTAGCAAAAGATATGGGCCATATGGGCCAAGAGGGGAAATGCACCAGCCACAAGGGGCTGGTGCACCCCCCATATGGGTCGGCCTAGGAGGAGAAGGAAAGAGGGGAAGGGAAAGGAAAGAGTGGAATAGGATTCCCCCTTCCTTCCCTCCCCCCCCCCTCTTTCCATCCCCCTCCGACAAACATGGCGGGGGGTGTGGCCAAGGGCAGGAGCCCAAGCAGGATTTGGACCTACTTGGGGTGCCCCTTGGCCTCTCCCCTCTCCCTCCCACCTATATGTATGAGTAGGTGGGCGCCTAGCACACCCCCAAACAATTGCCTAGCCGTG
>NC_041384.1:453539539-453638485 GCF_002162155.2 Triticum dicoccoides
TACACCCCCGGTCATATTTTCGTAGTGCTTAGGTGAAGCTCCGCGAGGATCACTTCACCATCACCGTCACCACACCGTCATCCTGACGGAACTCATCTACTACCTCGATGTCTTGCTAGATCAAGAAGGCGAGGGACATCACCAAGCTGAACGTGTGCAGAACACGGAGGTGCCGTGCGTTCGGTACTTGATCGGTTGAAGCGCAAAGAAGTTTGACTACATCAACCGCATTGTGAAACACTTCCGCTTATGGTCTATGAGGGTACATAGACACACTTCTCCCTCATTGCTATGCATCTCCATGGATAGATCATTGTGTGTGCGTAGAATTTTTTTTGTTTTCCATTCAATGATTCCCAACAGTGGCATCATGAGCCAGGTCTATGCGTAGATGATATGCGTGAGTAGAACACAAAGAGTTGTGGGTGGTGATAGTAATACTGCTTACCACCAACATCTTATTTTGATTCGGCGGTATTGTGGGATGAAGCGGCCCGGACCAACCTTACATGTCCACGCACATGAAACCGGTTCCACCGATAGACATGCAACTAGTTTTGCATAAAGGTGGCTGGCAGGTGTCTGTTTCACCTACTTTAGTTGAATCGAATTTCACTGCGGACGGTCCTTGAAGAAGGTTAAAACAGAAAACTTGACGAAACATAGCTGTGGTTATATGCGTAGGTAAGAACGGTTCTTGCTAGAAGCCCGTAACAGCCACGTAAAACTTGCAACAACAAAGTAGATGACGTCTAACTTGTTTTTGCAGGGCATGTTGTGATGTGATATGGTCAAGACATGATGTGATAAACGTTATTGTATGAGATGATCACGTTTTGTAAGATATCTGACAACCGGCAGGAGCCTTATGGTTGTCTCTTTATTGTATGAAATGCAAACGCCATGTAATTGCTTTACTTTATCACTATGTGTTAGCGATAGTTGTAGAAGCAATAGTTGGAGAGATGACCACGGCGCTATGATGGAGATCAAGGTATCGAGCGGTGACGATGGAGATCATGACGATGCTTTGGAGATGGAGATCAAAAGAACAAGATGATGATGGCCATATCATGTCACATATTTTGATTGCATGTGATGTTTATCCTTTATGCATCTTATTTTAATTAGAACGGTGATAGCATTATAAGATAACCCCTTCACTAAATTTCATGGTAAAAGTGTTCTCCCTGAGTATGCACCGTTGCTACAGTTCATCATGTTGAGACACCACGTGATGATCAGGTGTGATAGACTCTACGTTCACATACAACGGGTGCAAGACAGTTTTGCACATGCGGAATACTTGGGTTAAACTTGACGAGCCTAGCATGTACAGACATGCATGGCCTCGGAATACTGGAGACCGAAAGGTCGAACGTGAATCATATAGTAGATATGATCAACATAGATATGTTCACCATTGATGACTACCCCATATCACGTGATGATCGGACATGGGTTAGTTGATTTGGATCACGTATCACTTAGATGACTTGAGGGATGTCTATTTAAGTGGGAGTTCTTAAGTAATTTGATTAATTGAACTTAATTTATCATGAACTTAGTCTTGATAGTTTTGCATATCTATGTTGTAGATCAATAGCTCGTGATATAGCTCCTATATATTTTTGATATGTCCCTAGAGAAAACTAAGTTGAAAGATGATAGTAGCAATGATGCGGACTAGGTCTGTGATCTGAGGATTATCCTCATTGCTGCACAGAAGAATTATGCCCTTGATGCACTGCTAGGTGACAGACCTATTGCAGGAGCAGAAGCAGACGTTATGAACGTTTGACAAGCTCGGTGATGACTACTTGATAGTTTAGTGCGCCATGCTTTACATCTTAGAACCGGGACTTCAAAAACTTTTTGAACGCCACGAAGCATATGAGATGTTCCAAGAGCTAAAATTGGTATTTCAGACTCATGCCCGTGTCAAGAGGTATGAGACCTCTGACAAGTACATTTCCTACCAGATGGAGGAGAATAGCTCAGCCAGTGAGCATATACTCAGAATGTCTGGGTACTACAATCGCTTGAATCAACTAGGAGTTAATCTTCCAGATAAGATAGTGATTGACAAAGTTCTCTAGTCACTATCACCAAGCTACTAGAACTTCGTGATGAACTATAATATGCAAGGGATGACAAAAATGATTCCCAAGCTCTTCGCGATTCTGAAATCGGGGAAGGTTGAAATCAAGAAAGAGCATCAAGTGTTGATGGTTAACAAGACCACTAGTTTCAAGAGAAGGGGCAAGGGAAAGAAAGGGAACTTTAAGAAGAATGGCAAGAAAGTTGCCACTCCTGTTAAGAAGCCCAAAGCTGGACTCAAGCCTGAAACTGAGTGCTTCTACTTTGAAGGAAATTGTCACTGGAAGTGGAACTGCCCCAAACATTTGGAGGATAAGAAGGATGGCAAAGTGAACATAGGTATATTTGATATACATATTATTGATGTGTACCTTACTAGTGTTCGTAGTAGCCCCTGCGTATTTGATACTAGTTTAGTTGCTAAGATTAGTAACTCGAAACAGGAGTTGTAGAATGAACAGAGACTAGTTAAGGGCGAGGTGACGATGTGTGTTGGAAGTAATTCCAAGGTTGATAAGATCACCATCGCACACTCCCTCTACCTTTTGGATTAGTGTTGAACCTAAATAAATGTTATTTGGTGTTTGCGTTGAGCATGAATATGCTTGGATCATGTTTATTGCAATACGGTTATTCATTTAAGTAAGAGAATAATTGTTGTTGTGTTTACATGAATAAAACCTTCTATGGTCATACATCCAATGTAAATGGTTTATTGAACCTCGAATGTAGTGATACACATATTCATAATATTGATGCCAAAAGATGCAAAGTTGATAATGATAGTGCAACATACTTGTGGCGCTGCCGTTTAGGTCATATTGGTGTAAAGCGCATGAAGAAACTCCATGCAGATGGACTTTTGGAATCACTTGATTATGAATCATTTGATACTTGTGAACCATGCCTCATGGGCAAGATTACTAAAACTCCGTTCTCCGGAAAAATGGAGCGAGCCAATGACTTATTGGAAATAATACATACCGATGTATGCGGTCCAATGAGTGTTGAAGCACGCGGCGGGTATCGTCATTTTCTAACCTTCACAGATGATTTGAGCAGATATGGGTATATCTACTTGATGAAATACAAGTCTGAAACATTTGAAAATTTCAAAGAATTTCAAAGTCAAGTGGAGAATCATCGTAACAAGATAATAAAGTTTCTACGATCTGATCGCGGAGGCAAATATTTGAGTTACGAGTTTGGCCTTCATTTAAAAAAATGTTGAATTGTTTCACAACTCACGCCACCTGGAACACTACAGTGTAATGGTGTATCCGAACATTGTAATCGTACTTTATTGGATATGGTGTGTTCTATGATGTCTCTTACCAATTTACCACTATCATTTTGGGGTTATGCATTAGAGACAGCCGCATTCATGTTAAATAGGGCACCATCTAAATCTATTGAGACGACACCGTATGAACTATGGTTTGGCAAGAAACCTAAGTTGTTGTTTCTTAAAGTTTGGGGCTGCGACACTTATGTTGAAAAGGCTTCAGCCTGATAAGCTCGAACCCAAATCAGAGAAGTGTGTCTTCATAGGATACCCTAAGGAAACAATTGGGTACACCTTCTACCACAGGTCCGAAGGCAAGATCTTTGTTGCCAAGAATGGAACATTTCTAGAGAAGGAGTTTCTCTCGAAAGAAGTGAGTGGGAGGAAAGTACAACTTGTTGAGGTAATTGTACCTTCTCTCAATTTGGAAAGTAGCACATCATAGAAATCCGTTCACGTGATGCCTACACCAACTACAGAGGAAGCTAATGATGATCATGAAACTTCGGATCAAGTTGCTACTGAACCTTGTAGGTCGACCAGAGCACGATCCGCACCAGAGTAGTACGGCAATCATGTCCTAGAAGTCATGTTGTTGGACAATAGCAAACTTATGAACTATGAAGATGCTATGATGAGCCCAGATTCCGATAAATGGTCTGAGGCCATGAAATCTGAGATAGGATCCATGTATGGGAACAAAGTATGGACTTTGGTGGACTTGTGCGATGACCGGCAAGCCATAGAAAATAAATGGATCTTCAAGAAGAAGATGGATGTTGATGGTAGTGTTACTGTCTACAAAGTTCGACTTGTTGTGAAAGGTTTTTCGACAAGTTCAAGGGGTTGACTATGATGAGACTTTCTCACCCGTAGTAATGCTTAAGTCTGTCTGAATCATGTTAGCATTTGCCGCATTTTATGAAATCTGGCAAATGGACGTCAAAACTACATTCCTTAATGGATTTTTTAAAGAAGAGTGGTATATGATGCAACTAGAAGGTTTTGTCGATCCTAAAGGTGCTAACAAAGTGTGCAAGCTCCAGCGATCCATCTATGGACTGGTGCAAGCATCTCGGAGTTGGAATATACGCTTTGATGAGGTGATCAAAGCATATAGTTTTATACAGACTTATGATGAAGCCTATATTTACAAGAAAGTGAGTGGGAGCTCTATAGCATTTGTGATATTATATGTGGATGACATATTATCGATTGGAAATGATATAGAATTTCTAGACAGCATAAAAGGATACTTGAATAAGAATTTTTCAATGAAAGACCTCGGTGAAGCTACTTATATATTAGGCATCAAGATCTATAGGGATAGATCGAGACGCTTAATAGGACTTTCACAAAGCACATACCTTGACAAGATTTTGAAGAAGTTCAAAATGGATTAGTCAAAGAAAGGGTTCTTGCATGTGTTGCAAGGTGTGAAGTTGAGTAAGACTCAAAGCCCGACCACGGCAGAAGATAGAGGGAGAATGAAAATCATTCCCTATGCCTCAGCCGTAGGTTCTATAAAATATGCCATGCTATGTACCAGACCTATTGTGTGCCTTGCCATGAGTTTGGTAAGGGGGTACAATAGTGATCCAGGAGTAGATCACTGGACAGCGCTCAAAATTATCCTTAGGTACCTAAAGAGGACTAAGGAAATGTTTCTCGGTTATGGAGGTGGGTAAAGAGTTCGTCGTAAAGAATTACGTCGATGCAAGCTTTGACACCGATCTAGATTACTCTGAGTCTCGATCTAGATACATATTGAGAGTTGGAGCAATTAGCTAGAGTAGCTCCATGTAGAGCATTGTAGACATATAAATTTGCAAAATACATACGGATCTGAATGTCATAGACCCGTTGACTAAACCTCTCTCACAAGAAAAACATGATCACACCTTAGTACTCTTTGGGTGTTAATCACATGTCGATGTGAACTAGATTATTCACTCTAGTAAACTCTTTGGGTGTTGGTCACATGGCGATGTGAACTATGGGTGTTAAATCACATGGTGATGTGAACTAGATTATTGACTCTAGTGCAAATGGAGACTGGAGGAAATATGCCCTAGAGGCAATAATAAAGTTGTTATTTTATATTTCCTTATTCATGATAAAGGTTTATTATTCATGCTAGAATTGTATTGATCGGAAACTTAAATACATGTGTGAGTACATAAACAAACACCATGTCCCTTGTGAGCCTCTACTTTACTAGCTCGTTGATCAAAGGTGGTTAAGGTTTCCTAACCATTGACATGAATTGTCATTTGATAACGAGATCACGTCATTAGGAGAATGATGTGATGGACAAGACCCATCCATTAGCTTAGCATAATGATCGTTCAGAATTATTGCTATTGCTTTCTTCATATCAAATAAATATTCCTTCGACTATGAAATTATGCAACTCCCGGATACCGGAGGAATGCCTTGTGTGCTATCAAACCTCACAACGTAACTGGGTGATTATAAAGATGCTCCAGAGGTATCTCTGAAGGTGTTTGTTGAGTTGGCATAGATCGAAATTAGGATTTGTCACTCCGAGTATCGGAGAGGTATCTCTAGGCCCTCTCAGTGATACACATCATAAGCTTGTAAGCAAACGACTAAGGAGTTAGTCACGAGTTGATGTATTACAGAACGAGTAAAGAGACTTGCCGATAATGAGATTGAACTAGGTATGAAGATACCGATGATCGAATCTCGGGCAAGTAACATATCGATGGACAAAGGGAATTACGTATGTTGTCATAACGGTTCGACCGATAAAGATCTTCATAGAATATGTAGGAGCCAATATGGGCATCTAGGTTCCGTTATTGGTTATTGATGGGAGAGGTGTCTCAGTCATGTCTACATAGTTCTTGAACCCGTAGGGTCCGCACGCTTAACGGTCGATGACGATATTGTATTACATGAGTTATGTGATTTGGTGACCGAATGTTGTTCGGAGTCTCGGATGAGATCACGGACATGACTAGGAGTCTCGAAATGGCCGAGAGGTAAAGATTGATATATAGGACGATAGTATTCGGTCTCCGGAAGTGTTCTGGAGGGTACCGGGTACATATCGGGTCACCGAAAGGGGTTCCGGACACCCCTGGCAAAATATATGGGCCTTATGGGCCAAGATGGGAAACACACCAGCCACAAGGGGCTGGTGTGCCCCCCATATGGGCCGAGCCAGAGGAGAAGGAAAGAGGGGAAGGGAGAAGGAAAGGGGGGATTCGACCTCCCCCTTCCTTCCCTCCTCCCTCCTCTTTCCTTCCCCCTCTGGTAAATAAGGAAAGGGGCGCCAACCAAGGAGGAACCCAAGTAGGATTCGGTCCTACTTGGGGCGCCTCCTAGCCTCTCCCCTCTCCCTCCCACCTATATATGTGTGGGGGGCCTAGCACACCCTAGACAATTGTTAGCCGTGCGCGGCGCCCCCCTCCACCGTTTACTCCAACGGGCATACCTTCATAGTGCTTAGGCGAAGCCCTGCGAGGATCACTTCACCATCACCATCACCACGCCTTCGTGCTGACAGAACTCATCAACTACCTCGACATCTTGCTGGATCAAGAAGGCGAGGGACGTCACCGAGTTGAACGTGTGCAGAACACGGAGGTGTTGTGCGTTCGGTACTTGATCGGTTGAAGGGCGAAGAAGTTCGACTACATCAACCGCGTTGAGAAACACTTTTGCTTACGGTCTACGAGGGTATGTAGACACACTCTCCCCCTTGTTGCTATGCATCTCCATGGATAGATCATTGCGTGTGCGTAGAAAAAAATTTGTTTTCCATGCAATGTTTCCCAACATCTAGAACATAGATATAATGGTGAAAACAGAAACAGTTCAGATATGAAATCATGGCACTCGGGCCCTAGTGACAAGCATTAAGCATAGCAAAGTCATAGCAACATCAATCTCAGAACATAGTGGATACTTGGGATCAAGCCCTAACAAAACTAACTCGATTACATGATAAATCCCATCCAACTCCTCACCGACTAGTGAGCCTACAAAGGAATTACTCACTCCCGGTGGGGAGCATCATGGAATTGGTGATGAAGGAGGGTTGGTGATGAAGAAGACCGAAGATACCCCTCTCCGGTGCCTCGAACGGGCTCCAAATTTGGCCTCCCAATGAAGAACAAGAGGTGGCGGCGGCTCTGTATCGTAAAACGCGATGAAACTTCCTCTCCTATTTTTTCTGGAAAAATAGGATTTCATAGCGTAGAGATTAGGGTCAGTGGAGCCCCGGGGGCCCCACCACCGATAAGGGCGCACCAGAGGGGGATGGCGCACCTTGGTGTCTTGTGGGTAGCTAGCCCCCCCCCCTCCAGTGGGTCTTGGTTCCAGTATTTTTTATTTATTGCAAAATAATTCTCCAAAAAGTTTTGTCCAAATCCGGAACTTCTATTTCTGCACAAAAACAACACCATGGTAGTTCTGCTGAAAACAACGTTAGTCCGGGTTAGTTTCATTCAAATCATGCAAATTATAGTCCAAAACAAGAGCAAAAGCATTAGGAAAAGTAGATACGATGGAGACGTATCAGGGCGCAGGCATGCGTACTCGGTCGGCCTTCTGCGCGTTGTGAGGTTGACGAAAGGCCGCCGCTGTTGGGCTGGGCCGTACTGTTTGCACTTAGGGCCCAGTCCAATAGTGTGTTCTGTTCCTTTTCCTTTTTCCTTTTTTGTTTTCTTTATTTCTTTTTTGCTTTGCATCATTTTGAGCTACTAAATTATTTTAGTTAACGGTGTAACTTAGCACATAAATACTAGGCAGGGTTTTGAAGCAGGACACAAAGTTTTAATTTAATTTGAATAGTTTAGCATTTGTTTCAATTGAAATGGACCATTTAAATGCATTTTAAATAGGTTAGGGGAACTTTAAATATCCAAATAATGTTGGTTCTTACCTGACAATTTGTTAGTGATATATTTGCAACCCACCATACATTTTTATTTTACTGTTTGAAAAATTAATAATTTGACTTGCATTTGAATTTAGAATTTGACTTGGGTTTCAACTAAGTGGAAATCAAGCTTAAAATAGGAGATGACATGGCATCATTAGTCGGAGATCATTGTAGCTTAATTATAGGGGTGTTACAGTTAGTATGGGTTAGTTTCATCCAACTCATGCAACTTAGAGTCCAAAACAACAGCAAAAATGTTTGGAAATGTAGATACGTTTGAGACGTATCATTATCCAGCATGCATCGCAAGGTATCAAGTTCATAACAAATAGAGTGATGCTTGAAGCAATATGACATAATGTAGACAAAGCAAGATCAAATAATATGTTCGAGCCCCGTCATTTTACCCTTAGTAGTAACAATACAAATATGTGCCTTGCAACTCCTCCTATCATAGAGTAAGGACACCACAAGATTGAACCTACTACCAAGAACCTCTCCAACTGAAGATAAATCAATCTAATTGGTCGAAAGAGATAGATAGATCAGAGACAAATACAAGGCCATAAAACCACACATATATAAATCTCAGAAAAGACTCAAATACTTTCAATGAATAATCTTATCATAAACCCAAAACCCATCGGATCCCAATAAATACACCGGCAAAGTTACATCGAATAGGTCTCCAAAGATATCATTGTATTGAGGACAGAAAAGAGAGATAGAAAGCTATCTAGATACTACTATGGACCCGTAGGTCCTTTGGGGGACTACTCACACAGCATCATGGAGGTGGGAAGGTTGATGAAGATGGCCTCCGTGATGGATTACCCCTCCGGCAGAGTACCGACGGAGGCCTCCGGATGGGATCGCGGAAGAATAAAGGCTTGTGGCAGCGATAAAAAAGTTTCAGGTCTCGCTCTAGGGGTTTGTGGAATTTAGGGAATTTATAGAGCTAGAATTAGGTCAAATGGAGGCATGTCGGTCCCACAAACATAGGCCGCGCCCCCTGAGCTTGTGGCCCACCAACAGTTGTTCTGGCCTTCCCTCGAAGCTTCTAGGGTCTCTTATAGTCCATAAAAAATCACCGGAAAGTATCATCGTGTTTGGACTTCGTTTGGTATGGTTTTTCTACGAAACAAAGAAATAGGCAAAAAAACAGGAACTCGCACTGGGCACTAAATTAATAGGTTAGTTCCCAAAAATGATATAAAATGGCATATAAAGCATACAAGATTGGTAAAATAATAGCATGAAACAATCAAAAATTACAGATACATTGGAGACATATCAATATCCCCAAGCTTAATGTGTGCTCGTCCTCGAGTAGGTAAATGATAAAAAATAGAATTTTTTATGTTAAATGCTATCTAACATGTCTTAATCATGTAATTATTTGGGGATGAATGTCGAGAAGCGATGACTTAATAGATATCAAAATGATAATATAAAAGAATGCTAGAAAATAATCATTACTCTTCAAAATAAACAATGATAAAAACGTTATTCCTACTCATTTAATCATGTAAGCTTAGGCGGCGCCCCGCCCCCTAGGGGCGCGCCCCTTGAGCTTGTGGCCCACCAGCAGGTCTTCTGGCCTTCCCCCGAAGCTTCTAGGGTCTTTTCTGGTCTATAAAAAATCACCATAAAGTTTCATCGTGTTTGGACTTAGTTTGGTATGGTTTTCCTGTGAAACAAAGAAATAGGCAAAAAATAGGAACTGGCACTGGACACTAAGTTAGTTGGTTAATTCCCCAAAATGATATAAAATGGCATATAAAGCATACAAGATTGATAATATAATAGTATGAAGCAATCAAAAATTATAGATATGTTGGAGACGTATAAGTGCGCTTAGCCATACCTATGTTATCTCTTCAGAATTGATCCAACAAAAAGGAACTTTGGTAGTTGACAATAGTGAAGCCTATGACCCTAGACCTTGTTTCCAAGCAAATATTTGCACCATCCATATTGTCCATCTCCATCTACCATCAAATGTGTCAATCTCTTGGCCGAACTAGTGCAACTAGCCCAGGTACAGGACCAGTCGCTTGAGGCCTACCTTATTTTCAGGTATGAACAAAAACATTACTAGACTCAATAAATACTATAGGCGGAGAGCTAAGAGAATTGGGTTGTAAATAACTTACTTCTACCATGTTGTTCTTAAGCATAAAAGGAAAACATAATTGCTTCAGTTAAAGATGAGAACAACATTGTTCAAGTTGAACCTCATGCTATTCCTAACACCTTCATCAACTACTTCCACAATTTATTCTCCTCTCCTAACGTAAATTATGTAGGCCTTATGATCATACTTCACAACCAGAAGGAGAGACCGATTAGACTTATAGCATCCCAGATAAAAAAAGCCATGAAGAGGAGTGCTTCACCGGGGCCAGAAAGATTCAATGTGGAGTTTTACCTTGCTTCTTGGGAGTAGATTGGAGATGACATAACGAAAGTGGTCAGAGATTTTTATATCCAAGGTATGTCTTCAAAGCACATGAATGATACTCACATTGTCTTGATTACTAAGAAATTAGCACCCCACATTCTTCAAGATTTTAGGCCTATTAGATTGTGTAATGTGATCTATTAGATTATTACTAAATCGCAAGCTAATAGGCTTAAACCTCATTTTCCTAGTTATATTCATGAGAGTCGACAAGCTCTTATAGAAGGTAGAAGGATCAACAACAATATCATTTTTGCTCAAGAAACAACTCACTCCTTTTAACCTTAAGTCTTGGAACAACCCTACCCTCTTGATTAAAATTGATTTGGCTAAAGCTTTTGATAGAGTTGAATGGAACTTCATTGTTCTCACGTAAAGGGTTGCATGATCATTTCATAAATTTGGTACATGTCTGCATTGCAGCTCCTACATTTTTTGTTATCATTAATGGCCAATCATATGGTAGCTTTCAAGGCAATAGAGGTATCCTACAAGGTTGTCCTTTATCCCCATATTTTATTATTCTTGACACTAATGAACTTTCAGTATCCTTGCAAGAAGCCATATGTTCTTACCATCTCATAGGAATAACTTTGGGCCAAGATGTCCACCTACTCATTCCCTCATGTTTGCTGATAACATATTGAGTTTTGGAAAGGCCACTGAAGTAAAGGCTACCCACTTGCACAGAATTTTCCCAAACTCCTGCAGCCTTTCAGGTCAGGTGCCAAACTTGAGTAAATAAGTAATCATTGTCAGTAGGAATGTCGCCATCAACTTCAAGGAAGACATTAGGAGAGTGTTACCTATACAAGATATCGGTGAGAGCTCTATCAACTCGGGGCACCCTTTGATTCTCCATTCAAAGGATTGATCCAGTGCCTATAACTTTATTGCGGGTAAATTTAAAGCTACACTGTTAGGATACATAGCTAATAAACTCTCACATTCCGCTAGATTTAACTTAATTAGTTTAGTTTTTGCCTTCACTCCTGTCTAATGCATGTCAAGCATTCTCTTTTCTAGAAAACTTACTGCAAATATTATTTCCATTCTTAGAAACTTTTGGCAGAAAGGAAAAAAAATAAGAACCCTTGAAGAAATCTCTTTGCCTTAGAGCCTGGAAACACATTTGCATGCCTAAAGCAAAAGGAGGACTAGTAATCAGGTATATTCAAATAATAAATAGAGGGTTGATCCTCTCAATGTCATGGAATCAAAAGATCCTTAAAGCTTTCTCTCCCAAATACTTTCCAGGCACATCTATATGGAGAGAAAAGACCAACATCCCAAAAATAGGAAATTGGGCCTCCGTCCTCAAGGCAAGGCTCATTCTTCAAGAAAATGTGAGTTATCAGATTCTTGATGGAAACTCCTCCCTGGTTCCTCTACTAACATTCTATTTATGACCATTTGCAAATTCAACCAGGGCATTATGTTTATCCATCTCGGGTTAGGGGCTTGTGGCTGTAAAATTATAAAGATTGGAATGCATTTCATCTTCTTTCTGTTTGACCACCAGGTAGTTAATACCATTATGCAGATTCCAATAATCCAACAGGAAGGTGCGGAGATTCTTTGTTGGAAACTTCACCCATCTAGGAAATGTACCTCCAAAACAGCCCATAGGGCATGCTTACAGGACATGCAGAAGCAGGGAGCACCCATGCCTAGATAGGTGCCACAGGAAACCAAGCAGCTAATAAAACAGGTATGGAAAGAAAAGGCCATGGTGCCCAAGGTGCAAACATTTGCTTGGAGACTCTTGAGAAAAGCAATCCCAATAGGTATGAGAGCAGGAAAATACTCCATTCGTATTCAAAAGGAATGCATTAGATGTGACTGGGCATGTTAAAAAGGAATGTGTTAGATGTGACCAGCCAGAAGATGACATGCACCTGCTCCTTACATGTCCGTTTGCCAAGGTCGCTTGGATCTCTGAACTTTGGTATATCAGTTCTGAAACCCATTCTCATACCCTTACTAACATCAAGAAAATTATCAGGCTTTCCTTAATTCAAATCACCCACATGCTTTGCTCCTTAATACCATGACATTTTTGTGGTGTATCTAGAAAGCCAGGAATGACACCCTCTTTGGCAAGAAAAACACTACTCCCTTCCAGATCCATCAAATAATGCAAGCCATTTTAATGAATCAAGAGTATGCCTACTAAGAAGACCAAATACAACAATACAGTTGCCTTAATCAGCACAACTGAGATCCCAAAGCAATTTGCGACAATTCAAGAATGCAGGGGAAATGCAAACAATAGGTTGCAAGGTTTTTTCGGATGTTGCATGGACAAACAATGCAAGCATAGCTTCGGCGGGTGTCAACACAACAGGTGTAGGAGTTTGTATATTGTTTGAAAATGCAGGAGTCAAAGTAAGCGTCCCCATTTGGGTTACTGGGCGCAAAATATCTTCTCCTTTGCAAGCTGAGGCGATGGCTCTCCCGTTTGTAGCGCGGGTGGTGTCCCAGATTCAAAGCTTGACCATCACTTTCTTCACAGACAGCATCACCCTTACCCAGGCTACAAATTCAAGGGATCTCTTCTCTTCCTAGGGCATTGGGAAATTAGAGGTCAACTAGCAAGTTTCTTTGCTACAACTTCTCCAGTTCATACTCAGGTGCTTCATATCCCTAGAAACCTTAATAAATAGGGAAGCACAAACTTGTGCATCCAATGTTTATAGGCTTGATCAAATTTCACAGAAACCCTGGAATTAAAAAAGGGCAATAGTGAGCCAAATTCGTGTTTTGACAAAACAAAGGGGCTCTCTAACCAAAATACAAAGGAAAAGGATAGCTGCAGAGACTCAATTCTAAATTAAAGAAAGAGGGGTTTTATGCTTTACATTTAATAAGCACGTATAGATACTGACATAGCAAATGATTAATCACATAACCCATATTATAATATAGGTTCTTTATCTTCTAAAAAATAAAACTAGAAATGATTATGAAATAAAAAACTCATATCATAATATATTTTGAATTATTGTGAATCCACTCTAGTCGGATATTGCATAATCAAATTCTTCAATTCAAATTCAAATTCAAAGTTTTTGAGATGTTTAGAGAAGTGGATTAATCGGAGTGTGAGTACAATAGTGAGATGTAGTAGCTCAATGTACATATGTCCAATGTCCAATGGTCTTAAATCTAAGCAATCTAAATGTAAAGGATTTTTGAATCCTTCATGTAAATTGCCTTTGGTGCCTCCCCTTATTAAAAAAAATAATGCACTGCGATGGAATGTCATGCTTTGTCGATGCAAAGTGTGTATCTCTCGCTCGAGGCTTATGAATAAAGTCAGAGATGCCCAGTCCTTGATGTATTTGATCGAATAGTGTTTTTTAAAAGGGTTTGACAGGATAGTAAGCATGGGTCGTGAGGGATCTCATGTGTTTGTCGCAACGAGGGTTTTTTTTGTTGTCGCTCACGATAAGTAACAATAGTAAAGGCTTCTATAATGCAAGGTGCTTAGATAAAATGCCTAGAGAAATAAACCAGTTTTTTAAGCACCGGTGTTTATTTATAAGCACTAATGCTAAAAAGTACTTGATTTATTGTACGAAGCATCTCTCTAAACACTTTGCACTACCTATAAAGAAATATAAACATGTTTAAAACACTATTTTAACGATCTAAACGCTATCATATTCTTTTACGGAGGGAGTACGAACACGATCTAAACGCTCGGAGGTAGTACAAGCCTAACCTCCACAGTGTTTCTCTCATTGGTGGCATCTGTGGGTATACGGGGTGCCCTGTGGGCTGGTGCGGTCGTTGTGCCACCATTTCTGATTTTTCACTTCTTAACCGAATAATTTATATTAATGGATCGAACCCCAAGGACATAGGAGTCCAGTTTGACAAAAAAAAAAGTCTAAATTGCATGTGAATCAGCTGCACCCAAATACCCAGCTTAAAAATTGCGGCAAAGTACAAAATACACCTAAGACTTGTATGTAGGAAAGTAGAAACTCTTCCTACGTTTTCTTCCGTTAGTGATATCAAGTATTGTTTCATGATAAATCTAGTACTCCATCCGTTTCTAAATATAAGTTTTTTTAGAGATTTCACCTACTACAAATGGTGTAGTATATAGACGCAGTATAGATTCACCTCATTTTACTCCGTATGTAGTCTATATTGAAATGTCTAAAAAGACTTGTATTTAGGAATGGAGGGAGTAATACTGTTGTGATATTGTCCACGTTATCAACTTCCTACAATATAGTGTAACTGAAAAATGTTTTTGAGGTTTAACTGTAAAACTACTTGCATCATGAAGCTAAGGGTGCAAGTATAAAAAAAATCAACCTCTATTTCAGTCTAAGCGTTGCAATGTGTAGACTATACTAGCCTACAAACAAATTATTAACACGGCAACGTAGCGAAATTGGCAGTAATTTTAAATTTTTCTGCAGGATGAAATTGAAAGCGCATGCCTAAGGTTAGTAGTACGTGCACGCGGAACAATGCTGAAAGGACAACTGTAGCGCAAGAACGCGACAGATGCCCCACCAGCAGCTCCTGGATCCCCCACAGGCACGTTAAGCTCATACCAGCAAGCCAGCCCACCGGCAAACACTGCACTAGACGGAAAAAACAATGGGTGGTATATAAAAACCGACGCAACTCAAAATAACTCCAGGCGGAAGGCACAAACCCCTCGGAGAATAAGGAATTAAAAATTAAATAAAAGGTGTTTCAATGTGTACTTTCTGGAGAATTAGGTATCCGGCTTAAATTTAAGCTACCCTCCACCAACACACCTTCACAATCCTGAGCGCCACTTGCAACAACATCCAACTCAGAAACAAAGTTAGATGCATTCACTTCACCATCCCCAGGGCTGTCATCAGTAACCTCGTCCATATCTTTTTCAACTGCTGCATGCATGGAGACAGCCTCTCCACTGTTAGGAGTAGCCACAGAAGGAGGATCATCCTTGACTTGGCCAGATTGTTCTGTGAACGCTGGAGGCACAACCTCTAGGGTATCACCTGGTTCTTCATTTGCAGAAGGAACCTCCTGCGAGCCATCAATATGTTCTATGATTATTCCTGTTGCACCATCTGCTGGGCCATCCGCGGGTACGGCAACTGCAGGCGGTGACACATCCTCCATGTTTTTATCAGGTTCTGTGATTGATGGAGAGGCGGTCACCTCCATATCTTCATCAGAACCTGCGGTTACAGGAGGTGCCACCATCTCCGTCTCACCAGATTCTGTGATTACTGGAGGTGCATCCACATCGCCAGATTCTGTGATTGCTCGAGGTGCATTCACATCACCGGATTCTGTGATTGCTGGAGGTGAATCCACGTCACCAGATTCTGTAGTTGCAGGTGGCCCTTCAATAATGCCAGTAGGGTGGTGCAAGACAGGGTTACTCACCGTCAATTCCTTCAGTGGCGTACGGTCAAGCATTTCTGTGTCCTCATTATTCTCTTGTGTTAAGTCCATTTTCTCATCAGTTTGCGCTTGGGTAGGAGCCACAGCTCTCTCTGTCTGATTCTTGTGAAGGGCCATAGCTCTCTGTTATGGTTAAAAAAAATGTTAACACCCATGTCAAAAAATTGATAGGTAAAGACTGGTATATACAAGTAACATAAAAATGAATTACTGGATTCAAAATCAGAATTGAATAATCTTCAAGAGTAGATTGGATTAACTTGCCTGAAAAATTGCATCGTTGTTCTTCAGATAAAATAAACCCAACAGATTGGGGCTTCCCTGTTCTCTACTTATCTTTCCAGCATTTCCATTCTTCTGAGAAAAAAAAAGCAAAAGCCATAGTGAGAAAATAGGAAAACCATATTAGAGGAAACAGATACATTAAAATAGGCACTGTAATACCTGAATAGAGCCATTCCAAACATCAGGGCCACCATTTGCTATGCCCAAGCCTCCCAGCAGAGATGTGCACCTTTTGTACAACTCCGACTCAACAAGATCATGCGACACACTAACTCTCGATAAATAGTTTCTAGAAAATACTGCAGTACCGTTGCTTGACAACATGGAGGCCATGAGTGTTGTTCCCCTGGGAGCATCAGAACTTTTTACAGCACTTATGACATCACCCTTTGCTTCACGTTTTTCTGAAATCAAATGGTTTGCTTCTTTCTGCTCATAAGGATTAAGATTGCATTGTCCACCTGAAGACTCTGAAACAGGGGTTGCTAAAGAGTCAAGCTCCTTTTTAGCAGCAGGAAATTCAGTGTCAGGCAATTCATTTTGTCCCTTCAATGCATCGCCAGTTGCCTCCCACCCTCTGCTGCCGACATGCAGCTTGTTCTGATCCCATTCTTGCCTGCCATACATATAAGGTTCACCACCAAATACACCAGTGCCCCCATTCCAAACTTGTAGGTGAGGGGGGCATGATTCATCAAGCGGATTAGGCCACCCAAATGGGCGAATGTGGGGCGAAAACCTGTCAACCGAGTCATGCATAGGATATGAAACTCCAGTTTGGCTCAACTTCATTTGGGGCCTAAGGTTAAACATAGGTGGGGGGTGAAACTGATGTACAGGTGGGTGAAATCCAGGAGCACCATGCTGCATGGGGACAAAACCATTTGCAACTTGAGATGGCCAGCTCGGTGCATTATTCCAGGCATGCCCATGGCAGCGCCCAGAATTCATATCATTCCTCTTCTGATGGCCATGGAACCTCCTATCTCCACTTTGTGGTCTACGGTCATCATCATGTGAACCCAAGAAGGAAGAATCATCTCTGTGCCTCGCAGGTGGCAGCAGTGGACGATTTGGAGAAGTGCCTGAAAAATGCCCACCTCTGCTTATGGATGATGCAGAGGGTGTTGATTCTCTGTATGGAATTTTAGATGGTGTCCGATCTTGATGAAGTGACCGCTCTAAGGATAAATCACCATCCCGATCTCTATATTTAGTCAGGTTGCTCCTTTCCCCTTTGTTATCAAGACTACGGCCACTGCTAAGCCTACCTGAAAACCTTTGGTCGTTTGAAGACGGGGATTTATCAGATAGCTGTTTTGGTGAAGGATGTGTATCTTTCCTTGGTGTTCGATCATATTGTGACGATGTAGAAATTTCCAATGGTATGTCACGTGACTGGAGATCCGAAGACCAATTGTCTGTATCCCTGTCACGCAGTCTAGAAGCAGGTGTCCGTTCTCTCCCTGAGGATGTCCTTGGTCGAATACTTCTTTCATCATATTGTATCTCTCTCTTTGTATTATCTGCCAGTTTAGATCCATGCCTGCAGATAATTGATTGGTCAGTTCAACTTTAGAAGAAGCAAGCATCAAAGAGAAATGTAGGCATCATGAACTGCATCAGATTGTTTTATTAGTCCTGAATTTCTAAGACTATTTATCAACCAGAAAAAAAAACTAGGGCAAAGATCACAATACAAGGATTCCTACAAGTATTTACCTTCTGATAGGCAAATGTGCAACACATATACAAACAGTCAAAACTACAATATGCTTTTTCTCTGAAATACACCAAATGATAAATTCCACTCCATGCAAGTTCTTCTATTTGCATTTATCCATTTCTCACCATCAATAACCGCAATAAACACTTTTAGTCATACTCCTACCTGCACATTCATGACCAATATTTACCTAACAAGCAGTTGTATTATCTCACTCTGAGATGCCAAGTAGCTAATGCTGCTAATCAGCAACCAAATCCATGTAGAAACCTTACAGCCCTCGATTGAGTGATATACACTTACTCAATACACCTATATATGACATCAATAAGCATGCCAAAATTTGCATGGTTAAATTTAAATGATATCTATAATTATGCATGACAAAGACATATCACCTCGCTATTTAGATTAGTTATGATGCTAAAGTGGAACATGATATCTCCAACAACAAGAGAAGATACAGTACAAAGCTTAAGTCTTCTAATCTACTACGGACTTTTCGTATGATGAATGATAAAGAAGAAATGTTACCAGCTTTGATCTTTTTCATGATGAGGATTTGAGCCAGGCGAAGTTCTTGCATGGACTTTACTCGGACTAGAATCAAGATTTTCTTGATGTCTATGTTCAGACCTTGCTCTCTCAATCAGAGAATCGAGTCGCCCACTGCCTGAAGATTTTTCCAAATTTCCACGTTGCTCCCGTGCGCTTGGAGTTTTCAGATCATAATGGTCATCATTTTCCTCAGGAAGTCTTTTTCTACCTCTATTTTCCTTGTACCTACTGCCATACTCATCATAACGATCACCGTCTTGAACTACATCTTTTCTGTAATGGCCCTCTGAAATTCGGTGCCCATCTTTTGTGCTCTTGTAATCAACCCTGTCACTTCCATGATCTCGGATCATGCGCTCATCCAGACACTTGTCATCTTGCTGTCTCTTATCCCTTTCATAATCATCCTTGTACTTCTGTTTATACTTCTCATCATCAAACCTTTGTTCCTTAGAGCTCCTAACCTTCCCATGATCATACCTGGACAGAGTCTTCCTGTCATCACTGTCTCTATTGTCAATTGGCCACTTATCTTTGTCTTCCGAGTCGTCTTTTCGTCGGCTGTGTTTATCAGTCTCCCTATCCCTATCGGGGTTACTGTGTCTCTCTTTAGCTGGAGTATCTGTTTCAAAAATGTGCACTTTAGAAACCGACATAAGGAAGAATATTATGAAACAATAAAAAACATGTAGAGGCGGGCGGGAAGGAACAAACAGAACAAGTAAATTAACTAATTGGTAATTTGTTCACAACTTCACGCCCGTTCCAAAAATGCTGGAGCAGATATAGAAAAATATGATTGCAGAAAAAATATAAAAGCTACTTGCATAAGTTCCAGAAGATCAGCATATGAGCAAGGCAAAGTTTAATCATATGAATATAATAAGATTATCAGTATGCTAAGGAAATCTCAAATCAGCTCTCCAATGCTAATATCCAATGATAATAACGTTATTAAATTTCTATGGTAGGACAGGGTTTTTTCTTCAGCAGTTTGGTTAACCAAATAGGTACGATGGATGGAGACAAAGCACAAGAAAAAACAAAGACTAACTGAAAAATGGACTCTTTGCAACCAAGTAGAGACGAAACAGTAAAGTTCAACACTTCTCATCTTATGGGGCCACTAATATTCGTTATATGATTAAAATGGTGGTGGAGGAAAGCAGCACAAGTCCAAATGCAGTCACAGTATCAAACTAAGTAATGTGTTACACAAATTAAAGCATGCATAACTAAACAGTAGCACAGGTAGCTGGAATATTATCAGCATTGTCAGGAACACTTCAAACAAGGGTTACCTTACCATTGATCTCTATGTGTCTCTTGTATGAGTAACCCTCATCCTCCCCTCTACTAGTCTTCGAGCCATTCTTCCTGGCACTGCCATCTTCATACTTCTCATGCTTGGAATCATAGTCTTTCTTGTCCCTCTCCCTATCCTTTTGCCTCTCACGCTCCCGTTCCCTGTCACGCTCCTGCTCTCGTTCCCTGTCACGCTCTTTATCCCGCTCCCTCTCCCGTTCTCTCTCCTTCTCCTTCTCCCGTTCTCTTTCCTTCTCCTTCTCCCTCTCTCTGTCCCGACCCCTTTCCCTCTCTCTCTCCTTCAGTCTCTCCCATTCTTTCTCCCTTTCCCTCTCCTTTTCTCTATCTCTCTCCCTATCCCTATCTCTGTCATCCTTATGCTGCCCACTACTCTCCCTCCTCCCCGGGTCCTTCTCCTTCTCCTTCTCCGACCGCCGCTTCCCGGAATCACTCTTGGACACAACCTCCTCAACCCTCTCATCCGATCCCGTCGTCCGTCTGCTTGACCTCTTGGGCTCATCCCCTGAAGCCTTGGGCTTCTCCGGCAGCTTCTCCACATCGACGGGCCCAAACACCTCACTCTTAGACCTCTTCTCGACCAAGTGATCCTCGCACACGCCGCTGTTCCACCTGTCGCTGACCACATCCACCACCGTCTCCTCGACCCTATCCTTCCTCTTCTTCCCGTGCTCCGAGTAGCCGTTCCCCGAGCTCACCAGCTCCTTGGCCGACGACGACCTGCGCCTCTCTGGCTCGGGATCTCGCGGAACCCTAGCCACGGCCGGGGCCTCCTCCCGCGGGCCAGGGGCGCCAGCATCCTCGCCCTCGGACTCCGACCGCTCCGCAGAGCCGCCCCGCCTGTGCGACCGGTGCGACGACCTGTGGCGCGAGCTCCGGGGCATGGTGGCGCCAGCCAGAACCCCGCCTCGAATCGCACCGCGCTCGGGGCGGCGGCGAGGATGCGAGGGAAGCCGGAACCCTAGGGCGCGCGAGATCCAGGGGATCTAGGCGGCCGTCGTGGCGGCGGGGGAGGGGAGGAAGAGAGTGGACCCTGGCCCCGGGCGGCTAGGGTTTTGGTGTGGTGGGGAAACAGGGTGGGAGGAGTGGAGGCGGCGGCGACGACGAGTTCGTGCGTGGAGAAAATGGTTCAGTTTTGTTTCGTTCGGCTTTGGATTTGGAGGGGGTTTGGTGTGGTGTGGTGCGGTGCGTTCGTCTCGTTGGCCCGGGGGCGGGTGGTTTGCTTGCGTGCGGCCGTAGGGGCGCCGGGGCGGGATTGGACAGACACGAGAGTCGATGCACGTCGCCCGCGGGTCCTTCGGTAGTCGAATGTCCGTACTACGAAATCGAGTCGAATCCGGCCGCCGTAAAGCCATGCGTGTACCGGGTGTATTGTTATTATGTGTGTCACTAGACAATATTAATTAGATGGTATATATAGAATTAAATAAAGAAAGAAAGGGTCGAGCATCTTATCATGACTAGCAAACATACCCGTGCGTTGTAACGAAAAAAAGAAAGGCATCCCTCATAAAAACACCCGACGACATCAGTAAATCTCTTGAAATATTTCACTGTACTACATGACAAACAACATGATAAATGAGAAAAATTAATTTGGCTTCCGGGCCCAAAAATATATATTTTTTCAGATGTCAAAAAAATCAAGACAAAAAAATTATGTGATCTTAGTCACAAAAAATGCTACCTGCAAATTTGAAGGCAAAAAGGTTAAGCATTTTGGCCTATGAAAAAAAGACAAATTAAAGACCAAAAGTCACTTCAAGTTTATTTGTTTTTCACCAACGAAACACTGCTGCTCTGTTTCGCATGAAATTTGTCAAACATGCTTGCGATACTAAAACGAACATCTACAAAAAGATCAGAATTTTTTGAATTTCTTTACATTCTTTCGAGTTTACTGTTCATCCGGGAGCACATGCTCCTAGGAGCCAATGGTGTTGCACAACTAAATAAATATGGGATGAATTTTTAAGTGTACTCAAGGTGTTTCCAATTTATATTAGACAAAATAAATATCTATCTACTTGCCGGTACGTGTTTCCAAATTATATTAGACAAAATAAATACCTATCTAGTTGCCTGTAACTGTTTATGCTTTTTCTGTCGTTACTCCTCAGTCATACCCAACAAAAATTACACTAGGATGAAAATAACAAAGTACATTTTTCAAATTCAAGAACATTTTCTACAAATGCATAAACATTTTATAAATCATGAACATTTTTTGTATTGTCTTACAAATTCATGAACAATTTTTGAATCAACGAACATTTTTTTAATTGATGAACATTTTTTGACTCGGCAAACATTTTTGAATTGATAAAATAAAGTATGAATCGACCATTTATCTGAATAGATGGAACTTTTTGGAATCAGTGAACACTTTTTGGAAATGCATGAACATTTTTTGAATTCATGAACATTTTTTCAATCAATGAAATTCTTTTGTAATTCACGATCATTTTTTATTTTCTAAACATTTAAAAAGATCATGATTTTTTTTGAATTCACGAACATTTGATTCAAATTCATAAAGATTTTTTGAGTACATGAATAGTTTTTCAAAATCATGAACATTTTTTAGCCCACAAATTGTTTATAATTTCTGGAACATTTTTCATAAATTCGCATTTTGTTTGGAACTTGGATTCTTATGGAAATCCCGGATTATTTCAAATAAGAAAAGAAAAAACAGAAAAGAAAAAATAAATAACAAATAAAAAACAGAGTCCAGCCCCGCTCATGGGCCAGCCCAATAGGGCGCCGGCTCTCTGGTGTTCACGATTTATAAAAGAGAAAAGGGAGGATAAAGCGCAGAAAGGTGGGACCAAACCTGGGTCTATCGGGTGGAAGAGAGAAGCTCTACCGAGCGCGGTGCGTGCTTGTGATATCTAATGGGATTTCATCTAAATGAACCAACCAAAGGCGCCTTGTGAAGGAAATTTTCTGACTTACGGGTGGCAAAGTGGATAATTTGTGCCAACTTTTGGGGTAAATTTAAAATGGACGGACAGAAGCTCTAATCCCTTTATTGTTAGGTATAGATAACGTATCTTATGCTACTACGCATCACACATGACAATAAAATAAGGTCATTTATATGGCACTAATGTATGATATTATGTATTATGGAGGTAACATCATATACTAGTATCATATGCATGATACTACCTATTACGTGCAGCTTCGGTAAGTTCAGCAGCGAGCCAATAGCGCGCTTTGAGCATGGTTAATAGTATATGTTGTTGTCATATCATCTATAGCCGATCTTGTTGTCAGCACATATAATAGTTAGCTATAAATATGTACTACTATGGCCCACCTTACATTCTCAAAACTGCTTCTATGAACAGTGTTGCAGATGGTTGTTAATCTACAACCTGCTTATCTTCTCTCTCATTTTCTCATTTTCCAACTCAGCAAAAGTATATTACTTAAATCTTTATTGCCCGCTTAGACCATCTTATTACACTTGCTCTTCAAGAGCATCTGCACCCCTCAAACCCTTTTTGTATGTGTGAATCATTTTGTGTGGTTGGATGATTAGAAGGACCCTGGTATCCTTAGACCACCAGGGTTCAAGTTATAGACTTGACGTTGGTGCTTATATTTTCTGAATTTATTTCAGGCCTTCCGACGATGTGTGTTCAGTATGAGAAGGTGTTTCCGTCAACTACGAAGGCGTCTGTGGCGAGTTTGGTTCAATCTCTTGGAGATGCTCCAGGGGCAGGGTGTGTGTATGTGCGTTCATAGGGGTGAGTGTATGTGTGTATATGTAAGTGTTTGTGTCTGTACCATGTTAAAAAAAACTTCTTGTACGTATGGGCGCACGGCCCGGTCACAAAAACAACACCCAACCAGACCCCTCAAGACGGCTCTATACGTCCGGACTGGATTGACAGGCGAGACCGTGCCAAAGCCCACCGGTCCGACTAGCGCCTCCTCCGGTTGGGTGTGAATGTGTTCATGGCGTCGCTTCTACGCGCTACTAGAACCAAAATCGGTTATGTAAGATGGATGGTGAGGCAACCCTAGCCTCATCCCCATTCTCCTCCTCTCTTCCTCCCATCCATGTCGTTGCTCCCTCTTCCACTTCCAATACAAGCTCGTTGTCCGTCGTAGCGGTCCGCATGCCGCCATGGACCGTACCAAGGTGGTGTGAGAGGGAGTCCTGGACTAAGGGGTCCTCGAGAGTCCAGCCCGTGTGTTGTGAGCCAGACTGATGGGTCGTAAAGATACAAGGTAGAAGACCTTCCCCGTGTTCGGGTGGGACTCTCTTTTGCATGGATGGCAAGCTTAACGTCCGGATGTGTAGTTTCCTTTCTCTGTAAATCGACTCTGTACAACCCTAGGCCCCTCCGGTGTTTATATAAACCGGAGGGTTTAGTCCGTAGAGGTTATCAGAATTCATATAGGCTAGACATCTAGGGTTTAGCCATTATGATCTCGAGGTAGATCAACTCTTGTAACCCCTATACTCATCAAATACAATCAAGCAGGACGTAGAGTTTTACCTCCATTAAGAGGGCCCGAACCTGGGTAAACATCGTGTCCCCCTTGTCTCATGTTACCTATGATCCTCAGATGCATAGTTCGGGACCCCCTACCCGAGATCGAACGGTTTTGACACCGACATTGGTGCTTTCATTGAGAGTTCCACTATGTCGTCGACAGAAGGTTCGATGGCTCGTTCGATCATCAACAACGATGCTGTTTTGGGGGAAACTTTCCTCCCCGGTCAAATTTTTGTGTTTGGCGGCTTCGCTCTGCGTGCCAACTCAATTGGCCACCTCGAACAGATCGACAGCTACGCCCTTGGTCATCAGATCAGTTTTGGGAACCTGAATTATGTCGCTGATATCTAAGGAGACTTGATCTTCGAAGGGTTCGCAGCCCCGACCACCGCTCTGGCCTTAGCTCCGGAGCAAACTGTCGAGTCCGAAGATGGGAGTTTGCAGCCCGCCTGATGTAGGGTGGAACCCTAATCGGCCGATCTTTCACGAAAGGAGCGGATCCCGCGAAGAACGCGAGGAGGGAAACGAGGGAAAACACAAGGGGAAACACAAGAGGAGCACTCAAACTAACAAGAACAAGTCACACATGTGCTAGATCCTCGATTACAAGGGGGAAGATACACGATCCAAAGTCAACAACGGACGATACATGGTAACCGATCTTCTCGGTGAGGAGGTCTTGAGTTCTTCCCTAAAGAGGGGTCTTGAATCTGCTTGGGGGATCTTCTCTGGTGGAGGCTCGAATCTCCGAGGAGAAGGTAACCAAGTGGATGAGCAAATCTCTCACACAAAATATGAGCTAATCCTTTGCTAACCCTAGAAAGTTGGACGAGATGGAGTATATATAGTCTAGGGGGAGAAGGGGTACATGGGCCTCGGCCCTTCACTGTGCACAGACAGGGGAGGCCGGACGTCTGGGCAGTCGGGCCGGATGTTCGGGCTTTCACGAGGAGACGGATGTCCGGGCTGGGTGGCCGGATGTCCGGGCTGGATGCGCTGGCCTTGCTGCTCCCTAGTTCGGTGGTGTCCGGATATCCGGGCTTGAGGCCGGATTTCCGGGCAGGGCCAGATGTCCGGGGCCTGTAGATGCTTGGCGGCTGGCTGCTGCTATAGTGGGCGATGCTCCAGGGGCCGGATGTTCGGGGTCGCGGCCGGATGGCCGGGGCCTGGGAGGTGTTCTTGTCTTCTTCCGTTGAGTCTCTTCATCCGTGGACTTGGGGGCTTGTACATCTTCACGTGCATCTTCGGGATGGTCCTCTTGGTACCTGATCATGCACAACGTCTCGGACTTAGGTAGTAGCCATGTCTCATGCATAGGAAGTGGAAGTTTGGAGAGGAGTGAGTTCACCTTATCTTCGATAGCCTTGGCTGGGGCTCTTGTCATTGGTCCAAGTGGTGTCGTTGGAGGTGTAGGTGCGTCCATGGGGATGATCATGGGATGCTCTGCATCATCTCCCCTCCCTTTGGGAAGATCCGTCCTCGGATCGAAATCCTCATCACCATGGTATGGCGAGAGATCTTTGATGTTGAAGATGTCGCTCACGGAGTACTTGTCACATGGGATGTCGATCTTGTAAGCATTTTCGTTGTAGCGTGCAAGCACCTTGAAGGGTCCGTCCGCTCGTGGTCGAAGTTTGGACTTGCGTTCTTGGGGGAAGCGGTCCTTGCAAAGGTGTAGCCACACGAGATCACCAATGTTGAAGACCATGGGGTGCTTGTTGATGTTGAGCTTGGTCGCAAGTCGTTGTACTTGGCGCTCGATAGCATGTCTTGTATCTTCATGCACCTTCTTGAGATGAGTCACACGTGCACTTGCGTCCAAATTAATGCGCTCTTGGAGTGGTAGAGGTAGAATGTCCAATGGGGACAACGTGTTGAATCCGTAGACGACCTCGAAGGGGGACTTGCCAGTTGTTGAGTGTCTTGTGCGGTTGTAGGCGAACTCGGCGATAGGTAGACACTCCTCCCACTCCTTGATGTTCTTCTTGATGAGTACTCGAAGTAGAGCGGAGAGTGTGCAGTTGGTAACTTTTGTTTGGCCGTAGGTTTGTGGATGATACGCCGTGGAGAAGAATAGCTTGATTCCGAGCTTGGCACATAGGGTCTTCCAAAAGTAGCTAAGGAACTTGACGTCACGATCCGAGACGATCGTCTTTGGCACTCCATGAAGACGCAATATTTTCCTACAAAAGAGATTGGCAACATGTGAAGCATCGTTTATCTTGTTGCAAGGAATGAAATGTGCCATTTTTGAGACACGGTCCACAACGACAAATACGGAATCCTTCCCATTTCGAGTCCTAGGCAAACTAAGTACAAAGCCCATGCTAATGTCTTCCCATGGTTGACATGGAATTGGTAGAGGCATATAAAGGCCATGGGATTGAGCTTTGGACTTAGCTTTGCGACACGTAGAGCATCGGTTGGTGAAGCGGTTGACGTCACGAAACATCTTGGGCCAAAAGTAGTTCTTCGAGAGCGTGGCGAACATCTTGTCTCGTCCAAAATGTCCCATTAAGCCTCCTCCATGAGATTCCTGCAAAAGCAACAAATGAAGAGAGGACTCGGGGATGCAAAGCTTGTTAGCTCTCATAAGATATCCATCTTTGATGTAATAGCGTTCCCAAGAGGTGTGCGTCAAACACTTGGCATAAGGAGTAGCAAAGGTAGGATCATGCTCATACAAGTCTTTTATATGCTCAAAGCCAATGACATCTAACCCAAGTTGAGTAACAAGCATGCATATGCGGGAAAGGGCATCCGCCACAATGTTTTCTTTACCTTTAATGTACTTGATGAAATAAGAAAAAGACTCAATAAATTCACTCCATTTAGCATGACACTTGTTCGACTTGGTTTGGCCCTTAAGATACTTGAGCGTTTCACGATCGGTATGAATGATAAACTCATGAGGGCGAAGATAGTGTTCCCATTCATGTAAAACGCGGACTAAAGAATATAGCTCTTTGTCATATATGGGGTAATTGAGTTGCGCGCCGGAAAGTTTCTCACTAAAGTAAGCTATGGGGTGCTTCTCTTGTGTTAACACACCTCCTATGTCATTACCACTAGCACCGCAATAAATCTCAAAAGGCTTGTCGAAATTGGGTAATGCAAGCACAGGAGCATGAGTAAGCAAATCTTAAGCTCATTGAAAGCGATATCTTGGGATGGTCCCCAAACAAAAGGCGCATTATTCTTGCTCAAAGCATGCAAAGGCGAAGCAATGGTGCTCAAAAATTCACAAAGCGACGATAGAAACCCGCAAGGCCAAGAAAGCTACGCACTTGTTGCAAATTGGTTGGTTGTGTCCAAGTCTTAATAGCATTGATCTTGGACTCATCAACATGAACACCCTTAGAAGATAGAACAAAACCCAAGAAAACGAGCTTGTCAACGCCAAAAAGGAATTTCTCCATATTAGCATAGAGACACTCTTTTCGAAGAGTTTGTAAAACGGTTCGGACATAGGTGGCATGCTCTTTGAGAGACTTGCTAAAAACAAGGATGTCATCGAAGTAGACCACAACAAACACACCAATGTAAGGGCGAAAGACATGATTCATAAGATGCATAAAAGTACCCGGTGCTTCCGATAGACCCATAGGCATGACTAACCACTCATACAAGCCAAACTTGGTTTTGAAGGCAGTTTTCCATTCATCACCCTCTTGTGTGCGGATTTGATAGTAACCACTCGTAAGATCAATTTTGGAAAAGATAGTGGCACCGCTAAGTTCATCAAGCATATCATCAAGGCGTGGAATGGGATACCTATAACAAACAGTGATAGCATTGATAGGTCTACAATCGGAGCACATGCGAAAGCTACCGTCTCATTTTGGCACAAGAATGACTGGGACGACACAAGGTCTCAAACTTTCACGCACATGTCCATGGTCTATGAGATGCTTTACTTGCCTTTCTAGTTCTTTGGTTTCTTCGGGGTTGACGCGGTAGGGAGCTTTGTTCGGAAGCGGTGCTCCGGGGATGAGGTCGATGCGGTGCTCAATGCCTCGTAGTGGAGGTAGTCCCGGAGGTAGCTCGTCGGGGAAAACATCGTGAAATTCCTGCAAAAGAGAAGACAACACTAGAGGAAGGGTGTGAGAAGTGTTAGCTTGTGGTGCATTGTCTTTGCACAAAAGGACGTAGAGTAGGACACTAGATGGGTTCTCACACACTCCTCTTATCTCACGTTTGGTGGCAATAGGACTAAGTTCTTCTTTTCGCTCATCGTGGAGGTGTGCGATTTGGGCTTGTGGCGCTCACTCTCTTTTTGGTGGCTCGCTCTCTCACTATGATCTCCACGATGGGTGGCTTGCTTGTCAGCGACAACTTGGCTTGGAGACATGGGACGAAGTACGTACTCCTTGCCCTTCATCTTGAAGATGTAGTGGTTTGTTCGGCCATTGTGAATGACACCTCTATCAAATTGCCATGGCCGTCCAAGGAGAAGGTGGCAAACGGTCATTGGAATGACGTCGCACTCCAAAGTGTCTTCACAGGCGCCAATTTTGAAGGAGACTTGTACTCGATGCTCGACTTGGATAGTGCCGTAGTCGCTAAGCCATTGCACTTTGTATGGATGTGGGTGCTTCATCTTGGGCAATTGGAGCCTGGAGAAAAGTTCTTCACTTGCGAGGTTATGACAACTCCCTCCATCGATGATGACCTTGACGGATCGTCCATTGATGTCGGCCTTGGTGTGGAAAATGTGGCATCTTTGGTCTTCTTCTTGGTGATGTTGGAGAGTCAAGGCCTTGGAGACAACAAGAGCGGGACTTGAATCTTCATCGCAAAAGACTTGTTCCTCTTCATCGTTCACTTGCCGGTGCATGGCGACTTGCTCAAGAGCGTCCATTTCTCCTTCACTCATCGAGTCGTAGGTGCCTCGTCGTTTTCGATCATGGTTTGCTTGTTGGTGCACTCATAGGACTTGTGGCCTCGGCCTCCGCATGTGAAGCATTTGAAGGAACTTGCCTTGACGGTCTCATCGGTGGGGGTTGAGGATGATGAAGCTCTCGGCTTAAAGTTGCTTGCAGTAGGAGGATGACTTGGAGTTGATGAAGCTTTCTTGGAACTCGACTTGTCAACGTTGCTAGTAGAAGGCTTGATAGACAGTGTTGGAGTCGTTGAAGCTTGGTTGTTGGAGAAGCCGTAGGACTTGGATGAGAACTTGGCATACTTGAAATCGTCTTGCACTTGACGTTCCGCCTTTGTAGCTTGATGCACTAGCTCGATGAGGTTCGAGTATGGTTGGAAGTCGGCGATCTTCTTGATAGGATGGTTGAGTCCATTCAAGAAATGTGCCATAGTTTGCTCATCGGCTTCCGTGACATTGGCTTGTATCATGGCAATCTCCATCTCCTTGTAGTACTCTTCAACGCTCTTGGTTCCTTGCTTGAGTAGTTGGAGTTTCTTGAAGAGGTCGCGGTTGTAGTAGGTAGGCACAAAGCATGCTCTGATGACATCCTTCATTTGCGCCCAAGTAGTGATAGGTGGTTCACCTCTTGCCTCTCGGCGCTTGATAACTTGTTCCCACCAAATGAGGACATAGTCTTGGAACTCAAGTGATGCCATCGCGATCTTCTTCTCTTCGTCGTAGTTGTGCAAATGGAAGATCTTGTCAACTTTCAATGCCATGATAGGTATTCTTCGAGATCGTTGCTTCCGTTGAACTTGGGCATGGTGAACTTGAGCTTGCCGTAGCGTTGCTCTTCATTGTGTTGGGGTCAGGGATGATGACGTCCATGTTGTTGATGATTGTCAAGCTCGTGTCGCTCTTGGTGAGGAGGGTTGTCAACCTCATGTTGCTCTTGTCATGGAGGATTTCTATTGCCGTCATGCTCTTGATGAACTTGATGTTCTTGGCGAGCTTGTGGAGGAGCTTGTCGAGCTCGATGAGGAACTTGAGGAACTTGACGATGCACGCGAGCTTGAAATCTTCGTTCTTGAATTTCGTCGCGAAGTGCTTCTTCATGTTCACGAGCTTGTCAGCCTCGGTCGGCTACGACTCGACTTGAATATCGGAGGCTTGTTGCGCCTCAAGTGCTTGAGCTTCACGGAGTTGTTGTTCTTGGCGTTGTGCCTCGGCATCTTGTGCATCTTGATGTAGACGCGCACGCTCTTCCCCTTCATGTTGGCGTTGTCTTTGCCGTTCTCGTGCTAGTGCAAAAGCCTCTTGAGTTTGATGTTGTCGGCGCTCTTGAGAGTCGGTGTCACGTAGGGTATTGAGGCTTGCTTGACGATCATTGCGCGCAGCACGGCGTAGAGTGTTCGATGTCGGTGTACTTGAGCCGGAGAGGGTGAAGTTGGAGTGTCAACTTGAGCGGGTCCTTCATGATGAAGACGAAGTGGAAGAAGAGCGGTTGAGCAACAAAGCACGATTCTCGTCCATCCTTGCATCATTCTCTTGCTTGTGATCGTCAAGCTTGTGGTCGAAGTAGTCCCTTGTACGTTGCTCGGAGAGTCGCAAGTCAGCGGCGAGGTTGTCGATGTGTTCACTCATTGCTTGTTGCTTTTGATGCAAAGCACGTTGTGCACCAAAGAGGTGGCTCTTGGTGACATAGGAGTTCATGTCGTCATGCTCAATGAAGAGTGGGTTGGTAGAAGTACTTGGCCTATCCATCATTCCAAGAAAAATGTGAGTGGTAGAAAGAGAACAACGAATACCAAATGTACCTTGACCGAATTTGAAAGTGGATCAATGATCACTCCAATGTAGGGCAAGAAAATAGCACAATTAGTACTAGCTCTTGTCTGTTTCTCACACCTACACAAGAAAAGCTTATGGTGGAGCTTGGCTAGGATGGTGGCACAAAAATTTGATGCAATTGTAAGTGAGCTTCAATAATGTTGGAAAATATTCGCAAGATGCAATGTAACAAGTAGACCAAGCATATAAGGTACACGGAAACACACATGCAAAACGATAAGTGTGGTCGTGCAACCAAGGATGAGCCAAAATGTGGAATCCACAAAAATGCTCTTGTTGCACAACACTAGAGAGACACTAGCACGATTGCACAATAGGCAGATACAAGAACGTGTGAACAACCTACTTAGCAAAAATGCAACGACTCATATCCCCAGTATGCTCTATGCAAGGTGTTTCTATGCAATGATCCAAAATGATCGAGTATGACAATCTTAATGTTGTATGATGCTATGGTTCTTGCTTAAAAGCTCTTTGCTTATCTTTCCCTCTTTGCTTAAAAGCTTGTTTGGCTCTTTGATGTTTGAGCTCTTTTCTCATGCAATGCTTGACGAACCAAGATAGCAATTGTGTATGCGATGACAACTTTGTGACACAAGAGATGATACCAAGATATTCAACAATGATGTATGTATGCTATGGGAAGTTTGATCACTAATGTGCACAAGTCTCGTTATCGGCAATACTCAATGGCTAGTCTCGATGGGTAAGCAACGCAAAGGAGTAAGGCGATGATGGCTATCAATGTAATGGCAAGAATGATGTATCACGATACCAAGACGAGGTTACCGTTCTTGCTTATGATATGGTGTCAAAATGGTGGACCGAATACCAAGATGTAGTCGAGGTGGTCGTTGTTGGTGACGTGTCCGTGGCGAAGATGAGCGGCGGTGATGTTGATGTCGAACCGTACCTAAATAGCTGAAATACAAGTAGGACGTAGTACCGCAACTCAAATTCTCAAAGCAAAATTGGACCAAAATTGTCGGAGTTGGAAGTGGTAAGCGATGGTGGTGGTATGCGGAAGTGGTGGGGGGTATGCAGAAGTATGTGTGGGCACCGGAACAAAATTTGGCGAAAAATGGGCGAAAAACGGGCGGTGGAGAGGAAGTGGTGCTGCCAGGGGCCGGACGTCCGGGGTCGTGGCCGAATGTTCGGGGCGCCGGTTGTCCGGGCTATCGGGACAGATGTCCGGGCTCTGGATCCACGGGTGGATTCGAAGATCATCGCGAGGAGAGTTCAAATCCGGGCAAAATTCGGAGAAATTTGTGGATGGAAATTGGGGAAAAGTGGATGGAAAGCTAGATCTACCTGCAACACACGAAATCCGCGGATCAAATCCAGCAAAACTTCATCACACCAACAAATCACAAAAAAAATTGGGTCTATTTTTTGGGGGAATTTTTGAATTAGGGACAAAATCAACAAAACTAGGCTATAAAACACAATGGGGAGGCTCCGAAATCATGATCAATGTGGCTCTAGATACCAAGATGATGTAGGGTGGAACCCTAATCGGCCGATCTTTCACGAAAGGAGCGAATCCCGTGAAGAACACGAGGAGGGAAACGAGGGAAAACACAAGGGGAAACACAAGAGGAACACTCAAACTAACAAGAACAAGTCACACATGTGCTAGATCCTCGAGTACAAAGGGGAAGATACACGATCCAAAGTCAACAACGGACGATACACGGTAACCGGTCTTCTCTGTGAGGAGGTCTTGAGTTCTTCCCTAAAGAGGGGTCTTGAATCCGCTTGGGGGATCTTCTCCGGTGGAGGCTCGAATCTCCGAGGAGAAGGTAACCAAGTGGATGAGCAAAGCTCTCACACAAAAAAGAAGCTAATCCTTTGCTAACCCTAGAAAGTTGGACGAGATGGAGTATATATAGTATAGGGGGGAGAAGGAGTACACGGGCCTCGGCCCTTCACTGTGCGCAGACAGGGGAGGCCGAATGTCCGGGCATCAGGCCGGATGTTCGGGCTTTCACGAGGAGCCGGATGTCCGGGCTGGGTGGCCAGATGTCCGGGCTGGATGCGCTGGCCTTGCTGCTCCCTGGTTCGGTGGTGTCTGGATATCTGGGCTTGAGGCCGGATTTCCGGGCAGGGTCGGATGTCCGGGCTAGGGCTGGATGTCCGGGGCCTGTAGATGCTCGGCGGCTGGCTGCTGTAGTGGGCGACGCTCCAGGGGCCGGATGTCCAGGGTCGCGGCCGATTGTCCGGGGCCTAGGAGGTGTACTTGTCTTCTTCCGTTGAGTCTCTTCATCCGTGGACTTGGGGGCTTGTACATCTTCACGTGCATCTTCGGGAGGGTCCTCTTGGTACCTGATCATGCACAACGTCTCGGACTTAGGTAGTAGCCATGTCTCATGCCTAGGAAGTGGAAGTTCGGAGAGGAGTGAGTTCACCTTATCTTCGATAGCCTTGGTTCGGGCTCTTGTCATTGGTCCAAGTGGTGTCGTTGGAGATGTAGGTGCGTTCATGGGGATGATCATGGGATGCTCCGCATCACCGCCGGACTCTCTGCTATGAAGCTCACTATCGGAGATCCGGAGGCGATTATTTCCTCGGCAAGCCCGGAGTCAAACTGGGTTCCCCCTATCATTGAAAGGTCGGACTCGCCCCCGGACTCTAGCTCCGAACTCTCGAAATCCACGCCAAGTGAGCATGGCCAAGAGGCTTTTGCCCTGGCTGGCTCCGCGGACTCTCATTTCCCTGTCCAATCCTCGCTCTTAAACGAGGCTCTAGACTTAATGCGATCCCTCGCCATTACAGCGGGATCACCTCCAAACTACGCCCAACCAGGATTAGGGGCTGAGAGTAGGGAATTTTACGTCCCACCCACCACCCACTTCATAGCCACCGTCGAGGACTTAACCGACATGCTGGATTACACCTCTGAAGATATCGATGGCATGGACGACGATGCCGGAGACGAACAAAGCCAAGACCACCCGTTTGTCAGACGTTGGATGACCACCTCCACATACAACGTGTATATGGTGGATACACCCAAAGAGGATGACGACGAAGGCAGTAAGGATCCGGTGGAGGACAAACCTGCAGAGGCACCACCGAAGCATCGATGCCAGCAACGCCGCTCAAAATGGCGTCATGAAAAAGACAGTAATACCGGCACCAGAGACAATAACACTCCAGAGAACACCGAAGACCCAGAAGCCCCCGTCGAGCCCGCATCCGAACAGGGTGATATGGAGGAGGGGCAAGTTAACCCCGACGATCCAGTCGGGAATGAGGATTTGGAAGATAGCAACTATATACCATTCTCCGAGGATGATGTCAGCCTCAGCAACGAAGATTTCATCATGCCAGAGGAACCCCTTGAGCAGGAGCGCTTTAAGCACCAACTAATCGCCAGTGTGAGAAGCCTAAAAGAGTAGCAGCAACAGCTCCAAGCCAAATAGGATACACTCAACGACAGATGGACCCAGGTCCTAGCTGCCGAAGAATATGGCCTCCAATGCTCAACAAAGAGTTATTCGAAGCGTCGTCTACTACCACAATTTGACGACGAGGCCCTCGAGCCAATACTATCAAGACATGACTGTGCTTATGAACCAGACCGGCCACCACGTGGGCGAGATAAAGCGGCCACCTATGTCGAACACCAACCCGCACCACCTCGTCTTAGAGGCAGAGAGACAATGGCTCCAGGATACAACTACGACCTACAGCAGGACCTGGACAATAGAGCGGGCCAAGCCAGATCAAACTATGGATCAAGGGGGTGTGCCCCAACGTGAGAAGACGGCCATCGGGCTAGGCGCGATAGGCTTAACCTCACCAGGGCCAAAAAACGCATACGGATGTCATCCGAACTCCGTCATGACGTTGCCCGATACAGAGGCGCCGCACACTCCTTATGCTTTACCGATGAGGTAATGCAACACCAGTTCCTAGAAGGGTTTAAACCCGTAAACATCGAATCGTACGACGGCACAACAGATCCCCTGGTATGGATTGAAGGTTTCCTTCTCCATATCCACATGGCCCGCGGTGACGATCTCCATGCCATCAAATATCTCCCCTTAAAACTGAAAGGACCAGCGCGGTACTGGTTAAACAACCTCCCAGAGAACTCCATTGGTAGCTGGGAAGATTTGGAAGATGCCTTTAGAGACAACTTCCAAGGTACATATGTCCGGCCTCCGGACGCCGATGACCTTAGTCACATAGTCCAACAACCCGGAGAGTCAGCCCGAAAACTCTGGACTAGGTTCTTAATTAAAAAGAACCAAATTGTTGACTGTCCGAACGCCGAAGCCCTCGCGACCTTTAAACACAGTGTCCGTGACGAATGGCTTGCCCGACACCTCGGCCAAGAAAAATCGAAGTCCATGGCAGCTCTTACCACACTCATGACCCGCTTTTACGCGGGAGAAGACAACTGGCTAGCTCGTAGAAGCAACAACACAAGCGACCCTGGCACCACCGAAGCCAGAGATGGCAACGGTAGGCCACGACGCAACAAACACAAGCGCCGAAGCAATAATGAAGATACCGAAGACACGGCGGTCAACGCTAGATTCAGTGGCTCTAAACCCGGTCTGCGGAAGAAACCATTAAAAGGAAACAAAGATGGTCCATCCAACTTGGACAGAATATTCGATCGGCCTTGCCAGATCCATGGCACCCCTGACAAGCCTGCCAATCATACCAACAGAAATTGTTGGGTCTTTAAATAGGCCGGTAAGCTAAACATCGAACATAAGGGGAAAGGGCTGCCTAGCGAGGATGACGATGAGCCTCGCCCGACGAATACAGGGGGGCAAAAGAAATTTCCCTCAAGGTAAAAACAGTGAATATGATCTACGTCACTCATATCCCTAGGCGGGGTGCAAGCGCGCACTAAGGGACGTCTACGCCATAGAGCTAGTCGCCCCAACATTCAACCCATGGTCGGCCTATCCGATCACTTTTGATCGCAGGGACCATCCGACCAGTATCCGTCATGGAGGTTCGATAGCATTGGTCCTCGATCCAATCATTGACAGATTCCATCTCACGCGAGTCCTCATGGACGGCGGCAACAGTCTTAACCTGCTTTATCAGGACACTGTCCGTAAAATGGGTATTGATCCGTCAAGGATCAAGCCTACTAAAACCACCTTTAAAGGAGTAATACCGGCGTAGAGACCTGCTGCACAGGGTCAATACCGCTGGAAGTAGTCTTCGGCTCACCGGATAATTTCTGAAGCAAAGATTTGATCTTCGACATCGTCCCCTTCCGCAGTGGTTATCATGCACTGCTCGAACAAACCACTTATGCCCGTTTCAACGCAGTCCCGCACTATGCTTATCTAAAGCTCAAGATGCCTGGACCACGCAGTGTTATAATAGTCAATGGAAATATGGAGCGCTCCCTCTGTACCGAGGAGCATACCGCGGCTCTCGCGGCTGAGGTACGGGGTGGCCTTATCAAGCCAAATACTTCATCGGCCATTGCGCCCCCGGACAGTGTCAGACAAGTCCGGTTTACCCTGCAGAATGACAGTTCAGTTCATCCAGAGCTGGACTAGCAATTTGGCCTGTGTCAAAACCCCCATCTAATCATGCCATACATACCGCACATACATAACTACACACTGAAAATACCTTGGGGAAGGACGGAGGCACACTAAGGACAAGGTCCACAATACGGCTCGGCCCTATTCGGACCTTAATCTTCATCTTTTTTTCTATTTTATCTTTTCTCTCTTATTTCATGTTCTTTAAAACCTAGATCACTTTTTGGTGGTACAAGGGCCCTTTCCCAGGCCCCTTCTATATATACGGTCATTGATCCTTTCAAAGGATCCTTCACCAAGGTGAAAAGCGGCGCAGGCGTGCGGCAGGGTGTCCAAAGGATCTTCAAGACCACCTTTTTTAGGACTTGTATACAACTTTCCCTTATTCACAAATTCTTGGCATGTGAAATAGCCTTGATGCTTATGGCATTCTCTGTAAGAGCACGTTTTGACGTATCAATCAGACTATAGTGGAAACAGTTTTGTCCAACCCTATTTGGTGTTGGCTTATTTCATAATCTGTATTCCGTCTTCATGACAGATTGACATATACACCTTGGCATAAATTGCCAGGGGCTCTATTCAGCCACACATTTTTCAAAACTAAAAAGTCCGAATAATTTTATAGTAAACTTCGGCGCCCCGAATACTGCATTATATGCATCGGCTCCGAATCATGTCTTTGGTCAATAGTTGGGTTGCCCGACTCCTGTGGTTACCTCCTTACATTCCGCTTGTTCGGCTAAGGTAGTAAATGGAGAACTACTGCGATTGTGTTTCTAGTTCGTCCGGTCAAACACCTCAACAGAGAAAGTCGAAAACTGACTATCATGATATAGCGAGAGCTGGTCAGCGGTTCGACGACTTACTAAATCTTTTGCGATTTTTTCGTATTATATGACAGACTAGCCTCCACCCAGTCACACGCCTAAGGCATCCAAGTTCGGATAGCCGCACACGCACCAAGGGCTAGCTCATAGTCCCATTGTCAAACTCCTATGGCCAAGTGAGAGTGATAAAGCCGCATAGTCTGATTGCCTGGTTCGCTGCACGATCACCTCCTTTACGGACCAAGACGTTGGGTCAAGTGTGGTCATGTGCTATTCCGAACACCCCCGTAGTATCTACGTGGGGGCTGAAGCCGACGACTGGCAAACTTTCAGATATAAAAACGGCCGCACGGGAGGAAAATAATTTTAGATAAAGGCACAAATATATTATAAAAGCCTTGGTTCATAACACAAAGTCTGGGCAACCCGGATACATTCATTCAAACATAATATTCTTTGAGCATTGACCCTCTATTAAACGGGCACCCTCTAGGACATCTTCGAAATATCACTCCGGCTTGTGTAGTCCTTGCCTTCAGGTGGGCCCTCAAGTACCACGACGACGGCCTTCATCTTCGCCCAGTGCATCTTGACACATGCAAAGGCCATCCGAGCGCCCCCTATGCACGTCGAGCGCTTTACAGCTTCAACTCGGGGCAAAGCGTCGCCGAGCCACTTGACCAGGCCGAAGTAGCTGCTAGGAATGGGTCTGGCTGGCCATAACCAGACTATGATGTCCTTCATGGAAAAACCGGACATCCTATGTGTTGGGGAACGTAGCAATAATTCAAAACTTTCCTACGTGTCACCAAGATCAATCTATGGAGTCATCTAGCAACGAGGGAGGAGTGGATCTACATACCCTTCTGATCGCGCGCGGAAGCGTTCAAGAGAACGGGGTTGATGGAGTCGTACTCGTCGTGATCCAAATCACCGATGATCCTAGCGCCGAACGGACGGCACCTCCGCGTTCAACACACGTACGGAGCAGCGACATCTCCTCCTTCTTGATCCAGCAAGGGGGGAGGAGAGGTTGATGGAGATCCAGCAGCACGACGGCATGGTGGTGGAAGTAGCGGGATTCCAACAGGGCTTCGCCAAGCGCTGCGGGAGGAGGGAGATGTGTCATGGGAGGGAGAGGGAGGCGTCAGGGCTTAGGTATGGTTGCCCTCCCTTCCCCCCACTATATATAGGGCCAAGGGAGAGGGGGGGGCGCAGCCTTGGCCCTTCCTCCAAGGAAGGGTGCGGCCAGGGAGGAGTCCATCCTCCCCAAGGCACCTCGGAGGTGCCTTCCCCTTTTAGGACTCTTCCTTTCCTTATCTCTCTTGGCGCATGGGCCTCTTGGGGCTGGTGCCCTTGGCCCATACAGGCCAAGGCGCACACCCCTACAGCCCATGTGGCCCCCCGGGGCAGGTGGCCCCACCCGGTGGACCCCCGGGACCCTTCCGGTGGTCCCGGTACAATACCGGTGACCCCGAAACTTGTCTCGATGGCCGAAATAGCACTTCCTATATATAATTATTTACCTCTGGACCATTCCGGAACTCCTCGTGGCGTCCGGGATCTCATCCGGGACTCCGAACAACTTTCGGGTTACCGCATACTAATATCTCTATAACCCTAGCGTCACCGAACCTTAAGTGTGTAGACCCTACGGGTTCGGGAGACATGCAGACATGACCGAGATGACTCTCCGGTCAATAACCAACAGCGGGATCTGGATACCCATGTTGGCTCCCACATGTTCCACGATGATCTCATCGGATGAACCACGATGTCAAGGACTTAATCAATCCCGTATACAATTCCCTTTGTCTATCGGTACGACACTTGCCCGAGATTCGATCGTCGGTATCCCGATACCTTGTTCAATCTCGTTACCGGCAAGTCTCTTTACTCGTTCCGTAACACATCATCCCGTGATCAACTCCTTGATCACATTGTGCACATTATGATGATGTCCTACCGAGTGGGCCCAGAGATACCTCTCCATTTACACGGAGTGACAAATCCCAGTCTCGATTCGTGCCAACCCAACAGACACTTTCAGAGATACCTGTAGTGTACCTTTATAGCCACCCAGTTACGTTGTGACGTTTGGCACACCCAAAGCACTCCTACGGTATCCGGGAGTTGCACAATCTCATGGTCTAAGGAAATGATACTTGACATTAGAAAAGATTTAGCATACGAACTACATGATCTTGTGCTAGGCTTAGGATTGGGTCTTGTCCATCACATCATTCTCCCAATGATGTGATCCCGTTATCAATGACATCCAATGTCCATGGTCAGGAAACCGTAACCATCTATTGATCAACGAGCTAGTCAACTAGAGGCTTACTAGGGACATGGTGTTGTCTATGTATCCACACATGTATCTGAGTTTCCTATCAATACAATTCTAGCATGGATAATAAACGATTATCATGAACAAGGAAATATAATAATAACTAATTTATTATTGCCTCTAGGGAATATTTCCAACAGTCTCCCACTTGCACTAGAGTCAATAATCCAGTTCACATCGCTATGTGATTAACACTCAAGGTCACATCCCCATGTGACTAACACCCAAAGAGTTTACTAGAGTCAATAATCTAGTTCACATTACCATGTGATTAACACTCGATGAGTTCTGGGTTTGAACATGTTATGCTTGTGAGAGATGTTATAGTCAACGGGTCTGAATCTTTCAGATCCGTATGTACTTCGCAAATCTCTATGTCATCTTGTAGATGCAGCTACTACGCTATATTTGGAGCTATTCCAAATAACTGTTCTACTATACGAATCCAGTCTACTACTCAGAATAATCTGGATTAGTGTCAAAGTTTGCATCGGCGTAACCCTTTACGACGAACTCTTTTACCACCTCCATAATCGAGAAAATTCCTTAGTCCACTAGTTACTAAGGATAACTTTGACCGCTGTCCTGTGATCCATTCTTGGATCACTCTTGTACCCCTTGACTAACTCATGGCAAGGCACACTTCAGGTGCGGTACTTAGCATGGCATACTGTATAGAGCCTACGACAAAAGCATAGGGGACGACCTTCGTCCTTCCTCTTTCTTCTGCCGTGGTCGAGCTTTAAGTCTTAACTTCATACCTTACAACTCAGGCAAGAACTCCTTGTTTGACTGATCCATCTTGAACACCTTCAGGATCATGTCAAGGTATGTGCTCATTTGAAAGTACCATTACGCGTTTTGATCTATTCTTATAGATCTTGATGCTCAATGTTCAAGTAGCTTAATCCAGGCTTTCCATTGAAAAACACTTTCCAAATAACCCTACATGCTTTCCAGAAATTCTACATCATTTCTGATCCATAATATGTCAACAACATATACTCATCAGAAATTCTATAATGCTCCCACTCACTTCTTTGGAAATACAAGTTTCTCATAAACTTTGTATACACCCAAAACTTTGATCATCTTATCAAAGCATACATTCCAACTCCGAGATGCTTACTCCAGTCCTTAGAAGGATTGCTGGAGCTTTGCATACTTATTAGCATCTTTCAGGATTAACAAAACCTTCCGGTTGTATCACATACAACCTTTCCTCAAAAATCGTCGAGGAAACAATGGTTTTTGGCATCCTATCTGCAAGATTTCATAAATAATGCAGTAATTGCTAATATAATTCCAACAGACTCTTAGCATCGCTATGAGTGAGAAAGTCTCATCATAGTCAACTCCTTGAACTTGTCGGAAAAAATCTTAACGACAAGTCGAGCTTTCTTAATGGTGATACTTACCATCATTGTCCGTCTTCCTTTTAAAATCCATATGTACCTAACAGCCTTACGACCATCAAGTAGTTCTTCCAAAGTCTACACTTTGTTTTCATATATGGATCCTCTCTCGGATTATATGGCCTCGAGCCATTTTGGAATCCGGGCCCACCATCGCTTCTCCATAGCTCGTAGATTCATTGTTGTCTAGCAACATGACTTCCAAGACAGGATCACGTACCACTCTGAAGTAGTACGCATCCTTGTCATCCCACGAGGTTTGGTAGTGACTTGATCTGAAGTTTCATGATCACTATCATAAGCTTCCACTTCAATTGTTGTAGGTGCCACAGGAACAACTTCCTGTGCCCTGCCACACACTAGTTGAAGAGACGGTTCAATAACCTCATCAAGTCTCCACCATCCTCCCACTCAATTCTTTCGAGAGAAACTTTTCCTCGAGAAAGGACCCGATTCTAGAAACAATCCGTTATTGCTTTCGGATCTGAGACAGGAGGTATACCCAACTGTTTTGGGTGTCCTATAAAGATGCATTTATCCGCTTTGGGTTCGAGCTTATCAGCCTGAAACTTTTCCACATAAGCGTCGTAGCCCCAAACTTTTAAGAAATGACAGCTTAGGTTTCTCTAAACCATAGTTCATATGGTGTCATCTCATCGGAATGACGTGGTGCCCTATTTAAAGTGAATGTGGTTGTCTCTAATGCCTAACCCATAAACTATCGTGGTAATTCGATAAGAGACATCATGGTATGCATCATATCCAATAGGGTGCAGTTATGATGTTCGGACACACCATCACACTATGGTGTTCCAGGCTGTATTAGTTGTGAAACAATTTCCACAATGTCTTAATTCTGTGCCAAACTCGTAATTCAGATATTCATCTCTATGATCATATCATAGATATTTTATCCTCTTGTCACGACGATCTTTCAACTTCACCCTAAAATTACTTGAACCTTTCAATAATTCAGACTCATGATTCATCAAGTAAATATACTCAACATCTACTCAAATCATCCGTGAAGCAAGAACATAACGATATCCACTACATGCCTCAGCACTCATTGGACTGCACACATCAAAATGTATTACTTCCAACAAGTTGCTTTCTAGTTCCATTCTACTGAAAAACGAGGCTTTCAGTCATCTTGCCCATGTGGTATGATTTGCATGTCTCAAGTGATTCAAAATCAAGTGAGTCCAAACGGTCCATTTGCATGGAGTTTCTTCATGCATATACACCAATAGACATGGTTCGCATGTCTCAAACTTTTCAAAAATGAGTGAGTCCAAAGATCCATCAACATGGAGCTTCTTCATGCGTTTTATACGGTATGACTTAAGTGGCAGTGCCACAAGTAGGTGGTACTATCATTACTATCTTATATCTTTTGGCATGAACATGTGTATCACTACGATCGAGATTCAATAAACCATTCATTTTAGGTGTAAGACCATTGAAGGTATTATTCAAATAAACAGAGTAACCATTATTCTCCTTAAATGAATAACCGTATTGCGATAGACATAATCCAATCATGTCTATGCTCAACGCAAACACCAATCTCGATGGTAGAGGGAGCGTGCGATGCTTGATCATATCAACATTGGAAACACTTCCAACACATATCGTCAGCTCACCTTTAGCTAGTCTCCGTTTATTCCGTAGCTTTTATTTCGAGTTACTAACACTTAGCAACCGAACCGGTATCTAATACCCTGGTGCTACTAGGAGTAGTAGTAAAGTACACATCAACACAATGTATATCCAATATACTTCTATCGACCTTGCCAGCCTTCTCATTTACCAAGTATCTAGGGTAATTCTGCTCCAGTGGCTGTTCCCCTTATTACAGAAGCACTTAGTCTCAGGTTTGGGTTCAACCTTGGGTTTCTTCACTAGAGCAGCAGCTGAATTGCCGTTTCATGAAGTATCCCTTCGTGCCCTTGCCCTTCTTGAAACTAGTGGTTTCACCAACCATCAACAATTGATGCTCCTTCTTGATCTCTACTTTTGTGGTGTCAAACATCGCGAATAACTCAAGGATCATCATATATGTCCCTGATATATTATAGTTCATCACGAAGCTCAAGTAGCTTGGTGGTAATGACTTCGGAGAACCATCACTATTTCATCTGGAAGATCAACTCCCACTCGATTCAAGCGATTGTTGTACTCAGACAATCTGAGCACAAGTTCAACAATTGAGCTTTTCTCTTGCAGGCTAAGAAAATTGTCGGAGGTCTTATACCTCTTGACGTGGGCATGAGCCTGAAATCCCAATTTCATCCCTCGAAACATCTCATATGTTTCGCGACGTTTCAAAACATCTTCGGTGCCTCAACTCTAAGCCGTTTAACTGAACTATCACGTAGTTATCAAAATGTGTATGTCAGATGTTCGCAACATCCATAGACAACGTTCGAGGTTCAGCACACTGAGCGGTGCATTAAGGACATAATACTTCTATGAAGCAATGAGGACAAACCTCAGTTTACGGACCTAGTCCGCATAATTGCTACTATCAACTTTCAACTAAATTTTCTCTAGGAACATATCTAAACAGTAGAACTGAAGCGCGAGCTACGACATAATTTGCGAAGACCTTTTGACTATGTTCAGGATAATTAAGTTCATCTTATGAACTCCCACTCAGATAGACATCCCTCCAGTCATCTAAGTGATTACATGATTCGAGTCAACTAGGCGGTGTCCGGTCATCACGTGAGACGGACTAGTCAACATCGGTGAACATCTTCATGTTGATCGTATCTTCTATACGACTCATGCTCGGCCTTTTGGTCTCTTGTGTTCCGAGGCCATGTCTGTACATGCTAGGCTCGTCAAGTCAACCTAAGTGTTTCACGTGTGTAAATCTGTCTTACACCCGTTGTATGTGAACGTAAGAATCTATCACACCCGATCATCACGTGGTGCTTCGAAACGACGAACTTTCGCAACGGTGCACAGTTAGGGGGAACACTTTCTTGAAATTTTAATGAGGGATCATCTTATTTACTACCGTCGTTCTAAGTAAACAAGATGCATAAACATGATAAACATCACATGCAATCAAATAGTGACATGATATGGCCATCATCACTTTGCTCCTCCATCTTCGGGGCTCCATGATCATCATCATCACCGGCATGACACCATTATCTCCATCATCGTGTCTTCATGAAGTTGTCTCGTCAACTATTACTTCTACTTCTACAGCTAACGGTTAGCAATAAAGTAAAGTAATTGCATGACGTTTATGTTGACACGCAGGTCATAAATAAATAAAGACAACTCCTATGGCTCCTGCCGGTTGTCATACTCATCGACATGCAAGTCATGATTCCTATTACAAGAACATGATCAATCTCATACATCACATATATCATTCATCACATCCTTTTGGCCATATCACATCACATAGCATACCCTGCAAAAACAAGTTAGACGTCCTCTAATTGTTGTTTGCATGTTTTACGTGGCTGCTATGGGTTTCTAGCAAGAACGTTTCTTACCTACGCAAAGACCACAACATGATATGCCAATTGCTATTTACCCTTCATAAGGACCCTTTTCATCGAATCCGATCCGACTAAAGTGGGAGAGACAGACACCCGCTAGCCACCTTATGCAACTAGTGCATGTCAGTCGGTGGAACCAGTCTCAAGTAAGTGTACGTGTAAGGTTGGTCCAGGCCGCTTCATCCCACAATGCCGCCGAATCAAGATTGGACTAGTAACGGTAAGTATATTGAACAAAATCAACGCCCACAACTACTTTGTGTTCTACTCGTGCATAGAAACTACGCATAGACCTAGCTCATGATGCCACTGTTGGGGAATGTAGCAATAATTCAAAATTTTCCTACGTGTCACCAAGATCAATCTATGGAGTCATCTAGCAATGAGGGAGGAGTGGATCTACACACCCTTGTAGATCGCGCGCGGAAGCGTTCAAGAGAACGGGGTTGATGGAGTCGTACTCATCGTGATCCAAATCACCGATGATCCTAGCGCCGAACGGACGGCACCTCCGCGTTCAACACACGTCCGGAGCAACGACGTCTCCTCCTTCTTGATCCAGCAAGGGGGGAGGAGAGGTTGATGGAGATCCAGCAGCACGACGGCGTGGTGGTGGAAGTAGCGGGATTCCAACAGGGCTTTGCCAAGCGCTGCGGGAGGAGGGAGATGTGTCATGGGAGGGAGAGGGAGGCGCCAGGGCTTAGGTATGGTTGCCCTCCCTTCCCCCACTATATATAGGGCCAAGGGAGAGGGGGGGCGCAGCCTTGGCCCTTCCTCCAAGGAAGGGTGCGGCCAGGGAGGAGTCCATCCTCCCCAAGGCACCTCGGAGGTGCCTTCCCCTTTTAGGACTCTTCCTTTCCTTATCTCTCTTGGCGCATGGGCCTCTTGGGGCTGGTGCCCTTGGCCCATATAGGCCAAGGCGCACACCCCTACAGCCCATGTGGCCCCCCAGGGCAGGTGGCCCCACCCGGTGGCCCCCGGGACCCTTCCGGTGGTCCCGGTACAATACCGGTGACCCCGAAACTTGTCCTGATGGCCGAAATAGCACTTCCTATATATAATTCTTTACCTCTGGACCATTCCGGAACTCCTCGTGGCGTCTGGGATCTCATCAGGGACTCCGAACAACTTTTGGGTTACCGCATACTAGTATCTCTATAACCCTAGCATCACCGAACCTTAAGTGTGTAGACCGTACGGGTTCGGGAGACATGCAGACATGACCGAGATGACTCTCCGGTCAATAACCAACAGTGGGATCTGGATACCCATGTTGGCTCCCACATGTTCCACGATGATCTCATCGGATGAACCCCGATGTCAAGGACTTAATCAATCCCGTATACAATTCCCTTTGTCTATCGGTACGACACTTGCCCAAGATTCGATCGTCGGTATCCCGATACCTTGTTCAATCTCGTTACCGGCAAGTCTCTTTACTCGTTCCATAACACATCATCCCGTGATCAACTCCTTGATCACATTGTGCACATTATGATGATATCCTACCGAGTGGGCCCAGAGATACCTCTCCGTTTACACGGAGTGACAAATCCCAGTCTCGATTCGTGCCAACCCAACAGACACTTTTGGAGATACCTGTAGTGTACCTTTATAGCCACCCAGTTACGTTGTGACGTTTGGCACACCCAAAGCACTCCTACGGTATCCGGGAGTTGCATAATCTCATGGTCTAAGGAAATGATACTTGACATTGAAAAGCTTTAGCATACGAACTACATGATCTTGTGCTAGGCTTAGGATTGGGTCTTGTCCATCACATCATTCTCCCAATAATGTGATCCCGTTATCAATGACATCCAATGTCCATGGTCAGGAAACCATAACCATCTATTGATCAACGAGCTAGTCAACTAGAGGCTTACTAGGGACATGGTGTTGTCTATGTATCCACACATGTATCTGAGTTTCCTATCAATAAAATTCTAGCATGGATAATAAACGATTATCATGAACAAGGAAATATAATAATAACTAATTTATTATTGCCTCTAGGGCATATTTCCAACACTATGCAGCTCCGCCAGTTGCATCATCTGGCTGTTCAGCAGCGCTGGCCGCTCCGGCGCCAGGTACTGTGACTAGAAGAGTTTCTCCATCATGTTCCCTTCTTGGGCCCGGAAATACTGTGCAGCGTCGGCAGCACTCCTCGGAAGGTCCGCAAAAGGTGTCTGGAGAACTCCATAGTCGATTAAGTAAAGCATAGCTCCGACCGCCAAATATACTCTGTAATAGAAAGGGCTTACCAGCAGCTATCTGTTTGGCCTGCTTGATATCCTCGTGAGCCGCCCGGGACTCGGTCCGTGCCTCCTTGGCCTCCTGAAGAGCCTTGGTGAGATTGACGGCTTGGGCCTTATTCTTCTCCTCCAAGGCCTCGCACTTGCTGGCGGCATCCTTGAGCTCCTGCTCCACTTCGGTCACCCGCTCATCATACTTGCGACGGGTGACCTGCTCGGCCTTTAAATCCGCAGCCGCTTTGTCAGCGGCCGCTTGGCTCACTCGTGCCTGCTCCTTGGCTTGAGAGAGGGCGTTCTTCAGGGTCTCAACCTCGGCCGCACTACCTGCAAATATAATCAGGGCAACACAGGAGATTAGACTACGCATTGGCATATTACTTCAGGTGTGTAAACATTTTTTTTCAAACATACCTTGCGCCTCATCAAACCGCTTGTTGATGCGGACGAGGTCCTCATCGGCCCGCTCCAGCTTCCGCTTGAGTTCAGATACTTCGGCGGCCTGGGCGGTCACCGCTAATAGTGAAGCCTGTTTATCAAAATGGACAAGTATGTTATCTCATGCGAATTTTACTTGATCCTCTGTTCGGACTTTTTTCAAAAACCAAATAGAGTCTCAGGGGCTACTATCTATACACAGGCATATTTTTGCATATGCAAAGTGACTAGGAATATTACATTGCGTACCTCAAAGCCTGTTAATCGGCTGGTGAAGGCTTTGTTCAGCCTGCTTTTGGCGGACTGAACCTTCTCAACCACCGTACCCATGAGGGTACGATGCTCCTCCACAATGGAAGTACGTCGAAGTGCTTCCAGCAAAGTGTCCGACGCTTCTGTATTGATAGAGTTTGTCGGTGGAGTCGACACTCCCCCCTCCTTTAAAGAGGGTTGTTCGCTCAATTTCGGAGCCGTATGGGTCTCCGAAATAATGTTTGGCCGGGGGCCGGATTGGTCATGGCCCCTGTCGCCAGTCTTCATGGGGTTGGTTCCCCCATGTTCTCGGTAGCCGAGGTATTACCCTCTGGCGTCGTCTTGGCGGCCTCCCGCACCTCTCCATGGCCTAGAGAGGCCCTGCGGACAACACTTCGGTGTTGTCCATGGCGGTTAGCGGAGAGGCTCACGGAGGCATCTCGCTCTCCACCATCCCCGGCTCCAGCGAGTTCCTCGGAGATGATGATAGTTGGGGAAGATCACGGGCCCGACTGTAGCACACAATGTAATGTGTTAAAACTACAATCATAAAAACTAGATATATGTACTGTATCCTAGGATACTTACGATGCGGCCAGGGGCTTCGATCTGGGGAGCCACTCGGGGATGGCTTCGGCATCCGAGTCCGAGCCGTCCGAAAGGGATATCTTCCCCCTCTTGGACACCTCCACCTCTAGGTCCATGGAGGCCGCCTTTTTCTTCTTCCTCCCCTTAAGGGGAGAATTGCTCTCTTCCTTCTCCTCCTCTTCTTCTTCATCTCCCTCGTGGGAGGAGGGAGCTTCAGTATCTCCAGACACAGCGTCTGAAGTACCTTTACAGCGGAGGCCACTCTTGGCCTCCTTGCCCTTCTTCTTGGCCTTCTTCTCCGCCGCCTAGTACGGCACCGGGACCAGCATCCTCATTAGCAGGGGAATGGTTGGGTCTTCGAGTAGCAGAGCCGGACACTTGATCCGCTCTGCCTTCTTTGTCCAACCCTGATTAAAGGATGGAAGGCTCAGCATACCCTTTGATTTACGAACTGATGATATGTTCAGAAACTAGAAAACTTACCGGGGTGGCCGGATGAGTGCAGTCGAGGCCGATGTCATCGGTTGTCTCTGGCCATGACTTCTGGGCCTTGAAAAGTAATTTCTAGATCTCTCCGTGCATCGTGCCGAAGAATAGCTGCAGGATCTGCGGACCTTCTAGATTGAACTCCCACATGTGGAGAGGCCAGCGCTGGCAGGGGAGGATCCGGCGGAAAAGCATCACCTGAATCACATCAGTGAGACTGGTGTTCTTCTCTATCATATTTTTATTTGCTTTTGCAGCACCATCACTTCATCAGACGATGCCCAATCCAGGCCCTTGTTAATCCACGACGTGAGCCACATTGGGGGTCCAGATTTAAACTCAGGAGTGGCTGCCCATGTGGCGCCATGGGGTTCGGTGATGTAGAACCACTCCGGTTGCCATCCCTTCACGGTCTCCACAAAGGACCCTTTGGGCCAGGTGACGTTGGGGAGCTTGCTCACCATGGCGTCGCCGCAGTCCGCATGTTGCTAGTCGACCACTTTCGGCTTCACGTTGAAAACCTTAGGCCATAGGCCGAAGTGGGGGATGCGGAGGAGCGCCTCGCACACGATGATGAACGCCGAAATGTGGAGGAAGGAATTTGGGGCTAGATCTGTTGGGGAACGCAGTATTTCAAAAAAATTCCTACGATCACGCAAGATCTATCTAGGAGATGCATAGCAACGAGAGGGGAGAGTGTGTCTATGTACCCTCATAGACAGAAAGCAGAAGCGTTTAGTAATGCGGTTGATGTAGTTGAACGTCTTCACGATCCAACCGATCCAAGTACCGAACGTACGGCACCTACGCGATCAGCACACGTTCAGCTCAGTGACGTCCCTCGAACTCTTGATCTAGTTGAGGCCGAGGGAGAGTTCCGTCACCACGACGGCGTGGCGACGGTGATGATGAAGTTTACCGGCGCAGGGCTTCGCCTAAGCACTACGACGATATGACCGAGGTTTGTAACTGTGGAGGGGGGCACCGCACACGGCTAAGAGAAACTTTTGTGTTCCTTTGGGGTTCCCCCTCCCACGTATATAAAGGGGGGAGGAGAGGTGGCCGACCCTAGAAGGGGGCGTGATTTCTCTCTGACTATAGCGCCAGAAAAGCTCATGTCTGCTAGGACTACGTCGGTATTTCCCCAAAGAGGAAGGGATGATGCAGCATAGCGACGGTAGGTATTCCCCTCAGTGAAGAAACCAAGGTTATCGAACCAGTAGGAGAACCAAGCAACACAACGTAAATAGCACCTGCACACAAATAACAACACCTCGCAACCCGGTGTGTTAAAGGGGTTGTCAGTCCGTTTTGGGTAACGATGTCAGAAAATTGTAGTAGATTGGAATAATATATCGCAAATAAAATAAATTGCAGCAAAGTATTTTTGTATTTTTGGTTTAATAGATCTAAATAAAAATGCAAAGGAAAAGTAGATCGCAAGCAAATATATGAGGAAGAAGACCCGGGGGCCGTAGGTTTCACTAGTGGCTTCTCTTAAGAAAGCAAGCGGTGGGTAAATGAATTACTGTTGGGCAATTGATAGAACCTCAAATAATTATGACGATGTCCAGGCAATGATCATTACATAGGCATCACGTCCAATATTAGTAGACCGACTCTTGCCTGCATCTACTACTATTACTCCACACATCGACCGCTATCCAGCATGCATTTAGTGTATTAAGTTCATGATAAAACGGAGTAACGTAATAAGAACGATGACATGATGTAGACAAGATTTGTTTATCTATTGCATAGATATAGATCCCGTCTTTTTATCCTTAGTAGCAACGATACATACGTGTCGGTTCCCTTTCTATCACTAGGATCGAGCACCTTAAGATCGAACCCACTACCGGGCACCTCTTTCCATTGCAAGATAAATAGATCAAGTTGGCCAAACAAAACCCAAATATCAGAGAAGAAATACGAGGCGTTAAGAGATCATGCATATAAGAGATCAAAGAAACTCAAATAACTTTCATGGATATAAAAATATATGACTGATCATAAACTCAAAGTTCATCAGATCCCAACAAACACACCACAAAAGAGTTACATCATATGGATCTCCAAGAGACCATTCTATTGAGAATCAAAAGAGAGAGAGAGAGAGATGAAGCCATCTATCTACTAACTACGGACCCGAAGGTCTACAAAGAACTACTCACGCATCATCGGAGAGGCACCAATGGAGGTGGTGAACCCCATCCGAGATGGTGTCTAGATTGGATCTGGTGGTTCTGGACTCTGCGGTGGCTGGATGAATATTTTGTCGACTCCCCTAGGGTTTGGGGAATATTTAGGTATTTATAGAGCAAAGAGGTGGTCCGGGGGCACCCGAGGTGGGCACAGCCCACCAGGGCGCGCCCTGGTGGGTTATGCCCCCCTCGGGGCACCCCCGAGGCGCTGCCAGGGCCCGTTGTGTTCTTTCTGGCCCATGAAAAATCTCGGTAAATTTTCATGGCATTTGGACTCCGTCTAATATTGATTTTCTGCGATGTAAAAAACATGGAAAAAACAGGAACTGACACTTGGCACTATGTCAATAGGTTAGTAGCAAAAATGATATAAAATGACTATAAAATGATCATAAAACATCCAAGATTGATAATATAACAACATGGAACAATCAAAAATTATAGATACATTGGAGACGTATCAGCATCCCCAAGCTTAACTCGTACTCGTCCTCGAGTAGGTAAGTGATAAAAACAAAAAAAATTGATGTGGAGTGTTGTTTAACATGTCATATCATATTCTTTTTCTTTATAGCATGGACAATTTGACTTTTTATGTGATTCAAAGCAATAGTCTAGTGTTGACATAATAATTTAGATACTCAAGCATATCAACAAGCAACCATGTCTTTCAAAATATCAATGCTAAAATAAGTTATCCCTACAAAATCATATAGTCTTGTCATGCTCTGTCTTCTTAACACAAAGTATTTATCATGCACAACCCCGATGACACGCCGAGCAATTGGTTTGTACTTTTTAACGTGCTTCATCTTTTTCAACTCCTACGCAATACATGAGCGCAAGCCATGGATATAGCACTACGGGTGAGATAGAATATGATGATAGGGGTAAATATAGAGAAGACAAAAAAGTAAGAAAGTCTCACATCGATGCGGCTAACCAACGGGCTATGGAGATGCCCATCAATTGACATCAACGTGAGGAGTAGGGATTACCATGCAACGAATGCACTAAGAGCTATAAGTGTATGAAATCTCAATATCAAAACTAAGTGGGTGTGCATCTAATCTTTAATGAAAAATTCCCACTAGTATATGAAAGTGACAACATAGGAGACTCTCCATATGAAAAACATGGTGCTACTTTGAAGCACAAGTGTGGTAAAGGATACTAGCAATGCCCCCTTTCTATTTATTTATTTATTTTTATTTTTTTCTTTCCTTTTTTTCTTTTTCTTTCTTTCTTTCTCTTTTTTTCTTTTTCTTTCCCCCTTTTTTTCTCTCATTGTCCGGAGTCTCATCCCGACTTGTGGGGGAATCATAGTCTCCATCTTCCTTTCCTCACTGGGGCACTGCTCTAAAAATGAGTAATGATGATCATCACACTTATATTTACTTATAACTCAAAAGAAATAAAAATTACAACTCGATACCTATGACAAAGTATGACTCTATATGGATGCCTCTGGCATGTACCAGGATGTGCAATGATCTAGTGTAACATGTATGAAAAATGATGAACGGTGGCTGAGCCACAAACAATATGTTAGCTATATGATCATGCAAAGCAATATGACAATAAATGCTCAAGTCATCAAACGGAAGCGGTGGAAGTTGCATGGCAATATATCTTGGAATGGCCATGGAAAAGCCATAATAGGTAGGTATGGTGGCTGTTTTGAGGAAGATATAATGAGGCTTATGTGTGATATAGCGTATCATATCACGGGGTTTGGATGCACGTGCGAAGTTTGCACCACGTCTCAATGTGAGAAAGGGCAATGCACAGCACGGTAGAGGATAGCAAATTGCGAAAAGGTAAGAGTGTGTATAATCCATGGACTCACATTAGTCATAAAGAACTCATATACTTATTGCAAAAAAAAATTAGCCCTCGAAGCAAAGTACTACTACGCATGCCCCTAGGGGGATAGATTGGTAGGAAAAGACCACCGCTCGTCCCCGACCGCCACTCATAAGGAAGACAATAAAAAATAAATCATGCTCCAACATCATAGCATAATGAGAGACTATACGTGCATGCTTCGGGAATCGCAAACCTTAACACCAATATTCCTACTAGAGCATAATTACTCATCAACATAACTCACATATCACATGATCATATCTCAAAACTATTACTAAGAATCAAGTTTATTTTGTCCAATGATCTTCATGACATTTTTTCTTTATCCTTCTTGGATATCTATCACTTTGGGACTAATTTTCATGTGTTGCTTTCATAAGCTCAAACAAATATAAGTGAAGATAATGAGCATAATATTTCTTTCTCTCAAAATAATTTAAGTGAAGCAAGAGAGAATTTCTTCAAATTTTACTAACTCTCAAATAAATCTAAGTGAAGCAAGGGAGCATTTCTTCAAAAATACTAAGCACACCGTGCTCAAAAAGATATAAGTGAAGCACTAGAGCAAGTCCTAGTTCATAAAAGATTTTAAGTGAAGCATAGAGAGCAATTCTAACAAGTCATGCCATAATTTTGGCTCTCTCAAATAGGTGTGTCCAGCAAGGATTGATGACCTAAAACACACACAAAAACAAGCAAAGACACATATCATACAAGAACTCCAAGCAAAACACATATCATGTGATGAATAAAAATATAGTCTCTAGTAAAATACCGATAGTTGTTGGAAGAAAGCGGGGATGCCACTCGGGGGCATCCCCAAGCTTAGTTGGTTGCTCATTCTCGGATAATAGCTTGGGATGCTGGGGCATCCCCAAGCTTAGGCTCTTCCATCCTTCCTTCATCCATCGTAAGATAACCCAAAACTCGAAAACTTCAACCACACAAAACTCAACAAAACCTTCGTGAGATCCGTTAGTATAAGAATAATAAACCACTACTATAAGTGCTGTATCAAACCAATTCATATTTTGTTTTTGTATTATATCTACTGTATTCCAACTTTTCCATGGAAAAAACTCATCAAAGAAAACCATAGAGCCATCAAAATAAGCACACAACACAAAGAAAACAGAATTTGTCAAAACAGAACAGCCTGTAACAATCTGACTATTATGTATACTTCTCTAACTCCAAAAATTCTGAAAAATTAGTACGACGTGAGAAATTTGTATGTTGATCTACTGCAAGTGGAATGGGTATTTTATCACTCTCTGGTAAAAAATGAAAATTAATTTCATGAGCGTAAAAGTTTCTGTATTTTCAGCAAGATCAAACAACTATCACCCAAGAAGATCCTAAAGGCTTTACTTGGCACAAACACTAATTAAAAGATAAAAACACAATGATAATAGTAGCATAATTGTGCTAACACACAAGAACAATAAGCAAAAAGCAAAAATAAATTTTATTCATTGGGTTGCCTCCCAACAAGCGCTATAGTTTTTGCCCTTAGCTAGGCTTAAAGCAAGGATCTAAGTATTGTCATCCTTGTTCTTGACTTTCTTAGAGGTATTTTCATCATGAGGCTTTGTAAACACAACATAAAACATGTTATCCATAGAGGCCTTAGCAATCCTAAGTTGGTTTTCATCATACCCCTTTTGATTTCCCGCAACAATCCAAGAGTAATGTTGATTAACATTATTGAAAACTTGTTGGATTATATCTAGAACTAGGACTTCCTTTTTAAGATTCTCATCAAAGATTTTATTGTCCCCAAGCAAATGTCTTAAAGGATAGTCACTATTGTAAAGAATTACATCTATCACAGGGTTTTTCACGATTCATACCATAAAAGTCAAAGATTTCCCTAGCTTCTCGTATTATGTAGTCAAACTCATTCATAAGAACGATAGTGGCCAACTTTTTAGCTCTAGGAATCTTTATAACGGGGAGCTCAAAAATCAATCTTTGCAAGGTAGGATGGGTATGAATAAATTTACTTTCAAGTTTCAGAACTAGTGCTGAAATAGCATCCGCATAAGATCTAGTAGTTTTAAGTATAGGAGCATCATCAAGACTCAAATTTCCCACACAATTGAAAAATTCTTGGATATGTTCTTTTCCCATAACATTCCCTTGCCCCAAGATAAAAGTTTTAGCATCCAGATTGCCTGTACGTCCTATTTTAGGAGTTAGGCCATCATCTGTTGGTGCCATACCGAAATCACTCATGATTGCAAGCAAAGGATAAATCTGACAAGAAAATGGCGAATGAGAAAAAGAGGCGAATAAAACGACAAATTTTTGTGAAGTGGGGGATAGGAAAACGAGAGGCAAATGGCAAATAATGTAAATTGCGAGGAGATGAGATTTGTGATTAGGAACTTGGTTATGAAGAAGATCCTCCCTGGCAACGGCGCCAGAAATTCCTTTTGATTGCTCTCTGACTATAGCGCCAGAAAAGCTCATGTCTGCTAGGACTACGTTGGTATTTTCCAAAGAGGAAGGGATGATGCAGCACAGCGACGGTAGGTATTTCCCTCAGTGAAGAAACCAAGGTTATCGAACCAGTAGGAGAACCAAGCAACACAACGTAAACATCACCTGCACACAAATAACAACACCTCGCAACCCGACGTGTTAAAGGGGTTGTCAATCCCTTTCGGGTAACGATGCCTGAAAATTGTAGTAGATCGGAATAATAGATCGCAAATAAAATAAATTGCAGCAAAGTTTTTTTGTATTTTTGGTTTAATAGATCTGAATAAAAATGCAAAGGAAAAGTAGATCGCAAGCAAATATATGAGGAAGAAGACCCGGGGGCCGTATGTTTCACTAGTGGCTTCTCTCGAGAAAGATAGCCAACAATGGGTAAACAAATTACTGTTGGGAAATTGATAGAACCTCAAATAATTATGACGATATCCAGGCAATGATCATTACATAGGCATCACGTCCAAGATTAGTAGACCAACTCCTGCTTGCATCTACTACTATTACTCCACACATCGACCGCTATCCAGCATGCATCTAGTGTATTAAGTTCATGGAAAACGGAGTAATGCAATAAGAACGATGACATGATGTAGACAATGAAGGAAATATGCCCTAGAGGCAATAATAAAGTTATTATTTATTTCCTTATATCATGATAAATGTTTATTATTCATGCTATAATTATATTAACCGGAAACATAATACATGTGTGAATACATAGACAAACAGATTGTCACTAGTATGCCTCTACTTGACTAGCTCATTGATCAAAGATGGTTATGTTTCCTAACCATAGACACGAGTTGTCATTTGATTAATGGGGTCACATCATTAGGAGAATGATGTGATTGACATGACCCATTCTGTTAGCTTAGCAAATGATCATTTAGTATTCTGCTATTGCTTTCTTCATGACTTATACATGTTCCTATGACTATGAGATTATGCAACTCCCGTTTACCGGAGGAACACTTTGTGTGCTACCAAACGTCACAAGTAATTGGGTGATTATAAAGGTGCTCTATAGGTGTCTCCAAAGGTACTTGTTGGGTTGGCATATTTCGAGATTAGGATTTGTCACTCCGATTGTCAGAGAGGTATCTCTGGGCCCTCTCGGTAATGCACATCACTTAAGCCTTGCAAGCATTGCAACTAATGAGTTAGTTGTGGGATGATGTATTATGAAACGAGTAAAGAGACTTGCCGGTAATGAGATTGAACTAGGTATTGAGATACCGACGATCGAATCTCGGGCAAGTAACATACCGATGACAAAGGGAACAACGTATGTTGTTGTGCGGTTTGACCGATAAAGATCTTCGTAGAATATGTGGGAGCCAATATGAGCATCCAGGTTCCACTATTGGTTATTGACTGGAGACGTGTCTCGGTCATGTCTACATAGTTCTCGAACCCGTAGGGTCCGCACGCTTAACGTTACGATGACGGTTATAATATGAGTTTATATGTTTTGATGTGCCGAAGGTTGTTCGGAGTACCGGATGTGATCAAGGACATGATGAGGAGTCTCTAAATGGTCGAGACATGAAGATTGATATATTGGAAGCCTATGTTTGGATGTCGGAAGTGTTCCGGGTGAAATCGGGATTTTACCGGAGTACCGGGAGGTTACCGGAACCCCCCGAGAGCTTAATGGGCCTATATGGGCCTTAGTGGAAATAAAGGGAAGCAAGGGGAGTGTGGGGTGTGCCCCCCAAGGCCCAAACCGAATTGTTTTAGGGCAAGGGGGGCCGGCCCCCTCTTTCCTTCTTCTCCTCTCTCTTTCCTTCTCCTGAATCCTATTCCAACTAGGAAAGGGGGGAGTCCTACTCCCGGTGGGACTAGGACTCCTCCTGGCGTGCCCTCTCCCTGGCCAGCCGCACCCCCCCTTGCTCCTTTATATACGGGGGCGGGGGGCACCCCATAAACACAATAATTGATCTGTTTGATCTTTTAGCCGTGTGCGGTGCCCCCTCCACCATAGTCCACCTCGATAATACTGTAGTGGTGCTTAGGCGAAGCCCTGCGTCGGTAGAACATCAACATCGTCACCACGCCATCGTGCTGACGAAACTCTCCCTCAACACTCGGCTGGATTGGAGTTCGAGGGACGTCATCGGGCTGAACGTGTGCTGAACTCGTAGGTGCCGTACGTTCGGTACTTGATCGGTCGGATCGTGAAGACATACGACTACATCAACCGCGTTGTGCTAACGCTTCCGCTTTCGGTCTACGAGGGTACGTGGAAAACACTCTCCCCTCTCGTTGCTATCCATCACCATGATCTTGCGTGTGCGTAGGAAATTTTTGAAATTACTACGTTACCCAATGGTGGCATCCGAGCCTGGTTTTATGCGTAGATGCCATATGCACGAGTAGAACACAAGTGAGTCGTGGGCGATATAAGTCATACTGCTTACCAGCATGTCATACTTTGGTTCAGCGGTATTGTTGGATGAAGCGGCCCGGACCAACATTACGCGTACGCTTACGCAAGACTGGCTCTACCAACGTGCTTTGCACACAGGTGGCTGGCGGGTGTCAGTTTCTCCAACTTTAGTTGAACCGAGTGTGGCTACGCCCGGTCCTTGCGAAGGTTAAAACAACACCAACTTGACAAACTATCGTTGTGGTTTTGATGCGTAGGTAAGAACGGTACTTGCTAAGCCCGTAGCAGCCACGTAAAACTTGCAACAACAAAGTAGAGGACGTCTAGCTTGTTTTTGCAGGGCATGTTGTGATGTGATATGGTCAAGACATGATGCTAAATTTTATTGTATGAGATGATCATGTTTTGTAACCGAGTTATCGACAACTGGCAAGAGCCATATGGTTGTCGCTTTATTGTATGCAATGCAATCGCCCTGTAGTGCTTTACTTTATCACTAAGCGATAGCGATAGTCGTGGAAGCATAAGATTGGCGAGACGACAACGATGCTACGATGGAGATCAAGGTGTCGCACCGGTGACGATGGTGATCATGACAGTGCTTCGGAGATGGAGATCACAAGCACAAGATGATGATGGCCATATCATATCACTTATATTGATTGCATGTGATGTTTATCTTTTATGCATCTTATCTTGCTTTGATTGACGGTAGCATTATAAGATGATCTCTCACTAAATTTCAAGATAAAAGTGTTCTCCTTGAGTATGCACCGTTGCCAAAGTTCGTCGTGCCCAGACACCACGTTACGATCGGGTGTGATAAGCTCTACGTCCATCTACAACGAGTACAAGCTAGTTTTGCACACGCAGAATACTCAAGTTAAACTTAACGAGCCTAGCATATGTAGATATGGCCTCGGAACACTAAGACCGAAAGGTCGAGCGTGAATCATATAGTAGATATGATCAACATAGTGATGTTCACCATTGAAAACTACTCCATTTCACGTGATGATCGGTTATGGTTTAGTTGATTTGGATCACGTGATCACTTAGAAGATTAGAGGGATGTCTTTCTAAGTGGGAGTTCTTAAGTAATATGATTAATTGAACTTAAATTTATCATGAACTTAGTACCTAATAGTATCTTGCTTGTCTATGTTTGATTGTAGATAGATGTCCCGTGCAGTTGTTCCGTTGAATTTTAATGCGTTCCTTGAGAAAGCAAAGTTGAAAGATGATGGTAGCAATTACACGGACTGGGTCCGTAACTTGAGGATTATCCTCATTGCTGCTCAAAAGAATTACGTCCTGGAAGCACCGCTGAGTGCCAGGCCTGCTGCTGATGCAACTTCAAATGTTAAGAACGCCTGGCAGAGCAAAGCTGATGACTACTCAATAGTTCAGTGTGCCATGCTTTACGGCTTAGAACCGGGACTTCAACGACGTTTTGAACATCATGGAGCATATGAGATGTTCCAGGAGTTGAAGTTAATATTTCAAGCAAATGCCCAGATTGAGAGATATGAAGTATCCAATAAGTTCTACAGCTACAAGATGGAGGAGAATAGTTCTGTCAGTGAGCATATACTCAGAATGTCTGGGTACCATAATCACTTGACTCAGCTAGGAGTTAATCTTCCGGTTGATAGTGCCATTGACAGAGTTCTTGAATCACTGCCACCAAGCTACAAAAGCTTCATGATGAACTATAATATGCAAGGGATGAATAAGACAATTCCTGAGCTCTTCGCAATGCTAAAAGCTGCGGAGGTAGAAATCAAGAAGGAGCATCAAGTGTTGATGGTCAATAAGACCACCAGTTTCAAGAAAAAAGGGTAAAGGGAAGAAGAAGGGGAACTTCAAGAAGAACAACAAGCAAGTTGCTGCTCAGGAGAAGAAACCCAAGTCTGGACCTAAGCCTGAGACTGAGTGCTTCTACTGCAAGCAGACTGGTCACTGGAAGCGGAACTGCCCTAAGTATTTGGCGGATAAGAAGGATGGCAAGGTGAACAAAGGTATATGTGATATACTTGTTATTGATGTGTACCTTACTAGAGCTTGCAGTAGCACCTGGGTATTTGATACTGGTTCTATTGCTAATATTTGCAACTCGAAACAGGGACTACAGATTAAGCGAACACTAGCAAAGGACGAGGTGACGATGCGCGTGGGAAATGGTTCCAAAGTCGATGTGATCGCAGTCGGCACGCTACCTCTACATCTACCTTCGGGATTAGTATTGGAACTAAATAATTGTTATTTAGTGCCGATGTTGAGCATGAACATTATATCTGGATCTTGTTTGATGCGAGACGGTTATTCATTTAAATCAGAGAATAATGGTTGTTCTATTTATATGAGTAATATCTTTTATGGTCATGCACCCTTGAAGAGTGGTCTATTTTCGATGAATCTCGATAGTAGTGATACACATATTCATAATGTTGAAGCCAAAAGATGCAGAGTTGGTAATGATAGTGCAACTTATTTGTAGCACTGCCATTTAGGTCATATCGGTATAAAGCGCATGAAGAAACTCCATACCGATGGACTTTTGGAACTACTTGATTATGAATCACTTGGTACTTGCGAACCGTGCCTCATGGGCAAGATGACTAAAACGCCGTTCTCCGGTACTATGGAGAGAGCAACAGATTTGTTGGAAATCATACATACAGATGTATGTGGTCCGATGAATGTTGAGGCTCGTGGCGGATATCGTTATTTTCTCACCTTCACAGATGATTTAAGCAGATATGGGTATATATACTTAATGAAGCATAAGTCTGAAACATTTGAAAAGTTGAAAGAATTCCAGAGTGAAGTTGAAAATCATCGTAACGAGAAACTAAAGTTTCTACGATCTGATCGTGGAGGAGAATATTTGAGTTACGAGTTTGGTCTACATTTGAAACAATGCGGAATAGTTTCGCAACTCATGCCACCCGGAACACCACAGTGTAATGGTGTGTCCGAACGTCGTAATCGTACTTTACTATATATGGTGCGATCTATGATGTCTCTTATAGATTTACTGCTATCATTTTGGGGTTATGCTTTAGAGACGACCGCATTCACGTTAAATAGGGCACCATCGAAATCCGTTGAGACGACGCCTTATGAACTGTGGTTTGGCAAGAAACCAAAGTTGTCGTTTCTGAAAGTTTGGGGCTGTGATGCTTATGTGAAAAAGCTTCAACCTGATAAGCTCGAACCCAAATCGGAGAAATATGTCTTCATAGGATACCCAAAGGAGACTGTTGGGTATACCTTCTGTCACAGATCCGAAGGCAAGACATTCATTGCTAAGAATGGATCCTTTCTATAGAAGGAGTTTCTCTCGAAAGAAGTGAGTGGGAGGAAAGTGGAACTTGATGTGGTAACTATACCTGCTCCACTATTGGAAAGTAGTTCATCACAGAAACCGGTTTCTGTGACACATACACCAATTAGTGAGGAAGTTAATGATGATGATCATGGACCTTCAAATCAAGTTACTACTGAACCTCGTAGATCAACCAGAGTAAGATCCGCACCAGAGTGGTACGGTAATCCTGTTCTAGAAGTCATGCTACTAGATCATGATGAACCTACGAACTATGAAGAAGTGATGGTGAGCCCAGACTCCGCAAAATGGCTTGCGGCCATGAAATCCGAGATGGGATCCATGTATGAGAACAAAGTATGGACTTTGGTTGACTTGCCCGATGATCGGCAAGCAATTGAGAATAAATGGATCTTCAAGAAGAAGAAGACTGATGCTGACGGTAATGTTACTGTCTATAAAGCTCGACTTGTTGCAAAAGGTTTTCAACAAGTTCAAGGGATTGACTACGATGAGACCTTCTCACCCGTAGCAATGCTTAAGTCTGTCCGAATCATGTTAGCAATTGCCGCATTTTATGATTATGAAATTTGGCAAATGGATGTAAAAACTGCATTCCTGAATGGATTTCTGGAAGAAGAGTTGTATATGATGCAACCAGAAGGTTTGGTCGATCCAAAGGGAGCTAACAAAGTGTGCAAGCTCTAGCGATCCATTTAAGGACTGGTGCAATCCTCTTGGAGTTGGAATAAACGCTTTGATAATGTGATCAAAGCATTTGGTTTTATACAGACTTTTGGAGAAGCATGTATTTACAAGAAAGTGAGTGGGAGCTCTGTAGCATTTCTGATATTATATGTGGATGACATATTGCTAATTGGAAATGATATCGAATTTCTGGATAGCATGAAGGGATACTTGAATAAGATTTTTTCAATGAAAGACCTCGGTGAAGCTGCTTACATATTGGGCATCAAGATCTATAGAGATAGATCAAGACGCTTAATTGGACTTTCACAAAGCACATACCTTGACAAAGTTTTGAAGAAGTTCAAAATGGATCAAGCAAAGAAAGGGTTCTTGCCTGTGTTACAAGGTGTGAAGTTGAGTAAGACTCAATGCCCGACCACTGCAGAAGATAGAGAGAAAATTAAAGGTGTTCCCTATGCTTCAGCCATAGGCTCTATCATGTATGTAATGCTATGTACCAGACCTGATGTGTGCCTTGCTATAAGTCTAGCAGGGAGGTACCAAAGTAATCCAGGAGTGGATCACTGGACAACGGTCAAGAACATCCTGAAAAACCTGAAAAGGACTAAGGATATGTTTCTCGTTTATGGAGGTGACAAAGAGCTCATCGTAAATGGTTACATTGATGCAAGCTTTGACACTGATCCGGATGATTCTAAATCGCAAACTGGATATGTGTTTACATTAAACGGTGGAGCTGTCAGTTGGTGCAGTTCTAAACAAAGCGTTGTGGCGAGATCTACATGTGAAGCGGAGTACATAGCTGCTTCGAAAGCAGCAAATGAAGGAGCCTGGATGAAGGAGTTCATATCCGATCTAGGTGTCATACCTAGTGCATCGGGTCCATTGAAAATCTTTTGTGACAATACTGGTGCAATTGCCTTGGCGAAGGAATCCAGATTTCACAAGAGAACCAAACACATCAAGAGACGCTTCAATTCCATCCGGGATTTAGTCCAGGTGGGAGACATGGAAATTTGCAAGATACATACGGATCTGAATGTTGCAGACCCATTGACTAAGCCTCTTCCACGAGCAAAACATGACCAGCACCAAGGTTCCATGGGTGTTAGAATCATTACTGTGTAATCTAGATTATTGACTCTAGTGCAAGTGGGAGACTGAAGGAAATATGCCCTAGAGGCAATAATAAAGTTATTATTTATTTCCTTATATCATTATAAATGTTTATTATTCATGCTAGAATTGTATTAACCGGAAACATAATACATGTGTTAATACATAGACAAACAGATTGTCACTAGTATGCTTCTACTTGACTAGCTCGTTGATCAAAGATGGTTATGTTTCCTAACCATAGACATGAGTTGTCATTTGATTAACGGGGTCACATCATTAGGATAATGATGTGATTGACATGACCCATTCCGTTAGCTTAGCACACGATCGTTTAGTATTCTGCTATTGCTTTCTTCATGACTTATACATGTTCCTATGAATATGAGATTATGCAACTCCCGTTTACCGGAGGAACACTTTGTGTGCTACCAAACGTCACAACGTAACTGGGTGATTATAAAGGTGCTCTACAGGTGTCTCCAAAGGTATTTTTTGGGTTGGCGTATTTCGAGATTAGGATTTGTCACTCCGATTGTCGGAGAGGTATCTCTGGGCCCTCTCGGTAATGCACATCACTTAAGCCTTGCAAGCATTGAAACTAATGAGTTAGTTGCGGGATGATGTATTACGAAATGAGTAAAGAGACTTGCCGGTAACGAGATTGAACTAGGTATTGAGATACCGACGATCGAATCTCGGGCAAGTAACATACCGATGACAAAGGGAACAACGTATGTTGTTGTGCGGTTTGACCGATAAAGATCTTCGTAGAATATGTGGGAGCCAATATGAGCATCCAGGTTCCGCTATTGGTTATTGAACGGAGACGTGTCTCGGTCATGTCTACATAGTTATCGAACCCGTAGGGTCCGCACGCTTAACGTTATGATGATGCTTATATTATGAGTTTATATGTTTTGATGTACCGAATGTTGTTCGGAGTCCCGGATGTGATCAAGGACATGACGAGGAGTCTCGAAATGGTCGAGACATGAAGATTGATATATTGGAAGCCTATGTTTGGATGTCGGAAGTGTTCCGGGTAAAATCGGGATTTTACCGGAGTAGCAGGAGGTTACCGGAACCCCCCGGGAGCTTAATGGGCCTATATGGGCCTTAGTGGAAATAGAGGGAAGCAAGGGGAGTGTGGGGAGCCCCCCCAAGGCCCAAACCGAATTGGTTTAGGGCAAGGGGGGCCGACCCCCTCTTTCCTTCTTCTCCTCTCTCTTTCCTTCTCCCGAATCCTATTCCAACTAGGAAAGGTGGGAGTAGGACTCCTCCTGGCGTGCCCTCTCCGTGGCCGGCCGCACCCCCCCTTTCTCCTTTATATACGGGGTAGGGGGGCACCCCATAGACACAACAATTGATCTGTTTGATCTTTTAGCCGTGTGCGGTGCCCCCCCTCCACCATAGTCCACCTCGATAATACTGTAGCGGTGCTTAGGCAAAGCCCTGCGTCGGTAGAACATCAACATCGTCACCACGCCGTCGTGCTGACGAAACTCTCCCTCAACACTTGGCTGGATCGGAGTTCGAGGGACGTCATCGGGCTGAACGTGTGCTGAACTCGAGGGTGCCGTACGTTCGGCACTTGATCGGTCGGATCGTGAAGACGTACGACTACATCAACCGCGTTGTGCTAACGCTTCCGCTTTCGGTCTATGAGGGTACGTGGACAACACTCTCCCCTCTCGTTGCTATGCATCACCATGATCTTGCGTGTGCGTAGGAAATTTTTGAAATTACTACGTTACCCAACAGACAAGATCCGTTTATCTATTGTGTAGATATAGATCCCGTCTTTTTATCCTTAGTATCAACGGTACATACGTGTCGGTTCCCTTTTTGTCACTAGGATCGAGCACGTAAGATCGAACCCACTACCAGACACCTCTTCCCATTTCAAGAGAACTAGATCAAGTTGGCCAAACAAAACCCAAATATCGGAGAAGAAATACGAGGCTATAAGAGATCAAAGAAACTCAAATAACTGTCATGGATATAAAAAGATATGACTGATCATAAACTCAAAGTTCATCAGATCCCAACAAACACACCGCAAAAGGAGTTACATCATATGGATCTCCAAGAGACCATAGTATTGAGAATCAAGAGAGAGAGAGAGAGAGAGAGAGAGAGATGAAGCCATCTAGCTACTAACTATGGACCCAAAGGTCTACAAAGAACTACTCATGCATCATCGGAGAGGCACCAATGGAGGTGGTGAACCCCATTCGAGATGGTGTCTAGATTAGATCTGGTGGTTCTGGACTCTGCGGCGGCTGGATGAATATTTCGTCGACTCCCCTAGGGTTTTGGGAATATTTGGGTATTTATAGAGCAAAGAGGCGGTCCGGGGGGCACCCGTGGTGGGCACAACCCACCAGGGCGCGCCTGGGCCTCCTGGCGTGCCCTGGTGGGTTGTGCCCCCTCGGGGCACCCCCAGGCGCAGCCAGGGCCCGTTGTGTTCCTTATGGCCCATAAAAAATCTCCGTAAAGTTTTGTGGCATTTGGACTCCGTCTGATATTGATTTTCTGCGATCTAAAAAACACGGAAAAAACAGGAACTGGCACTTGGCACTATGTCAATAGGTTAGTACCAAAAAATGATATAAATGACTATAAAATGATTATAAAACATCCAAGATTGATAATATAACAGCATGGAACAATAAAAAATTATAGATACGTTGGAGACGTATCAGGGCTTGCCATGGGGGGAGTCCTACTTGGACTCCCGGTCCAAGTAGGATCCGCCCTCCTTTCCTAGTCCAAGTAGGAGAAGAAGGGAAAGATGAAAAGAATAGAAGGAAGGAGGGGGGGGGGCGCCGCCACCTCCCCTTGTTCAATATGGACTAGGCAAGGGGGAGGGGGCACGCGCCGCCTCTTGCCGGCCCTCTCTCTTCTCCAGTAAGGCCCGTGATGGCCCATTAACTTTCGGGGGGGGGGTCCGGTTACCTCGGTACTCTGAAACGACCCAAACCATTCCGGTGTCCGAATGTAGCCTTCCAATATATGAATATTTATGTCTCAACCATTTCGAGACTCCTCGTCATGTCTGTGATCTCATCCGGGACTCCGAACAAACTTCGGTTCATCAAAACACGAAACTCATAATACAAATCGATATCGAATGTTAAGCGTGCGGACCCTACGGGTTCGAGAACTATGTAGACATGACCGAGACACATCTCCGGTCAATAACCAATAGCAGAACCTAGATGCTCATATTGGTTCCTACATATTCTACGAAGATCTTTACCGGTTAAACCGCATAACAACATACGTTGTTCCCTTTGTCATCGGTATGTTACTTGCCCGAGATTCGATCGTCGGTATCATCATACCTAGTTCAATCTCATCACCACCAAGTCTCTTTACTTGTTCCGTAATGCATCATCCCGTGACTAACTCATTATTCACATTGCTTGCAAGGCTCATAGTGTGCATTACCGAGAGGGCCCGGAGATACCTCTCCGATACACGGAGTGACAAATCCTAATCTTGATCTATGCCAACTCAACAAACACCATCGGAGACACCTGTAGAGCATCTTTATAATCACCCAGTTATGTTGTGACGTTTGATAGCACACAAGGTGTTCCTCCAGTATTCAGGAGTTGCATAATCTCATAGTCTGAGGAACATGTATAAGTCATGAAGAAAGCAATAGCAGAAAAACTAAACGATCATTATGCTAAGCTAACAGATGGGTCTTGTCCATCACATCATTCTCTAATGATGTGATCCTGTTCATCAAATGACAACACATGTCTATTGCTAGGAAACTTAACCATCTTTGAATAATGAGCTAGTCTAGTAAAGGTATACTAGGGACACTCTGTTTGTCTATGTATTCACTCATGTACTAAGTTTCCGGTTAATAAAATTCTAGCATGAATAATAAACATTTACCATGATACAAGGAAATATAAGTAACAACTTTATTATTGCCTCTAGGGCATATTTCCTTCAGTCTGCCACTTGCACTAGAGTCAATAATCTAGATTACATAGTAATGATTCTAACACCCATGGAGTCTTGGTGCTGATCATGTTTTGCTCGTGAGAGAGGCTTAGTCAACGGGTCTGCAACATCCATATCCGTATGTATCTTGCAAATCTCTATGTCTCCCTCATTGACTTGATTGCGGATGGAATTGAAGTGTCTCTTTATGTTCTTGGTTCTCTTGTGAAATCTGGATTCCTTTGCCAAGGCAATTGCACTAGTATTGTCACAAAAGATTTTCATTGGACCCGATGCACTAGGTATTACACCTAGATCGGATATGAACTCCTTCTTCTAGACTCCTCCATTTGCTGCTTCTGAAGCAGCTATGTATTCCGCTTCACACGTAGATCCCGCCACGACGCTCTGCTTGGAACTGCACCAACTGATAGCTCCACCATTCAATATAAATATGTATCCAGTTTGTGACTTAGAGTCATATGGATCAGTGTCAAAGCTTGCATTGACGTAACCGTTTACGACAAGCTCTTTGTCACCTCCATAAACGAGAAACATATCCTTAGTCATTTTCAGGTATTTCAGGATGTTCTTGACCTCTGTCCAGTGATCCACTCCTGGATTACTTTGGTACCTCCCTGCTAAACTAATAGCAAGGCACACATCAGGTCTGGTACACAACATTACATACATGATAGAACCTATGGCTGAGGCACAGGGAATGCTTTCATTTTATCTCTATCTTCTGTAGTGGTCGAGCATTGAGTCTGACTCAACTTCACACCTTGTAACACAAGCAAGAACCCTTTTTTTGACTGATCCATTTTGAACTTCTTCAAAACTTTATCAAGGTATGTGATTTGTGAAAGTCCAATTAAGCGTCTTGATCTATCTCTATAGATCTTGATGCCCGATATATAAGCAGCTTCACCGAGGTCTTTCATTGAAAAATTCTTATTCAAGTATCCTTTTATGCCATTCTGAAATTCACTATCATTTCCGATCAACAATATGTCATCCACATATAATATTAGAAATGCTACAGAGCTCCCACTCACTTTCTTGTAAATACAGGCTTCTCCAAAAGTCTGTATAAAACCATATGCTTTGATCACACTGTCAAAGCGTATATTCCAACTCTGAGAGGCTTGCACCAGTCCATAAATGGATCACTGGAGCTTGCATACTTTGTTAGCACTTTTTGGATCGACAAAACCTTCTGGTTGCATCATATACAACTCTTCTTTAAGATATCCATTAAGGAATGCAGTTTTTACATCCATTTGCCAAATGTCAGAATCATAAAATACAACAATTGCTAACATGATTCAGACAGACTTAAGCATCGCTACGGGTGAGAAGGTCTCATTGTGGTCAACTCCTTGAACTTGTCGAAAACCTTTTGCAACAAATCGAGCTTTGTAGATAGTAACATTACCGTCAGTGTCAGTCTTATTCTTGAAGATCCATTTATTCTATATTGCTTTCCGATCACCGGGCAAGTCAACCAAAGTCCATACTTTGTTCTCATACATGGATCCCATCTCATATTTCATGGCCTCAAGCCATTTCGTGGAATCTGGGCTCATCATCCCTTCCTCATAGTTCGTAGGTTCGTCATGGTCAAGCAACATGACCTCCAGAACAGGATTACCGTACCACTCTGGTGCGGATCTTACTCTGGTTGACCTACGAGGTTCGGTAGCAACTTGATCAGAAGCTTCATGATCATCATCATTAGCTTCCTCACTAATTGGTATAGGAATCACTGGAACTGATTTCTGTGATGAACTACTTTCCGATAAGGGAGAAGGTATAGTTACCTTATCAAGTTCTACTTTTCTCCCACTCACTTCTTTTGAGAGAAACTCCTTCTCTAGAAAGGATCCATTCTTAGCAACAACTATCTTGCCTTCGGATCTATGATAGAAGGTGTACCCAACAATCTCCCTTGGGTATCCTATGAAGACACATTTCTCCGATTTGGGTTCGAGCTTATCAGGTTGAAGCTTTTTCACATAAGCATCGCAGCCCAAACTTTAAGAAATGACAACTTGGGTTTCTTGCCAAACCACAGTTCATATGGTGTCGTGTCAACGGATTTCGATGGTGACCTATTTAACATGAATGCAGCCATCTCTAAAGCATAACCCCAAAACGATAGCAGTAAATCAGTAAGATACATCATAGATCACACCATATCTAATAAAGTGCGGTTACGATGTTCGGACACACCATTACGCTGTGGTGTTCTAGGTGGCATAAGTTGCGAAACTATTCCATATTGTTTCAAATGAAGACCAAACTCACAACTCAAATATTCACCTCCACGATCAGATCATAGAAACTTTATTTTCTTGTTACGATGATTTTCTACTTCACTCTAAAATTCTTTGAACTTTTCAAATGTTTTAGACTTATGTTTCATTAACTAGATATACCCATATATGCTCAAATTGTCTGTGAAGGTCAGAAAATAATGATACCCGCCGCGAGCATAAACACTCATTGGACCGCATACATCACTATGTATTATTTCCAATAAGTCGGTTGCTCACTCCTTTGTTCCGAAGAACGGAGTCTTAGTCATCTTGCCCATGAGGCATGGTTCGCAAGCATCAAGTGATTCATAATCAAGTGATTCCAAAAGGCCATCAGCATGGAGTTTCTTCATGCGCTTTACACCAATATGACCTAGACGGCAGTGCCACAAATAAGTTGCACTATCATTATTAAACTTATACCTTTTGGCTTCAATACTATGAATATGTGTATCACTACTATCGAGATTCAACAAAAACAGACCACTCGTCAAGGGTGCATGACTATAAAAGATATTACTCATATAAATAGAACAACCATTATTCTCTGATTTAAATGAGTAACTGTCTCGCATCAAACAAGATCCAGATATAATGTTCATGCTTAACGCTGGCACCAAATAACAATTATTCAGGTCTAAAACTAATCCTGAAGGTAGATGTAAAGGTAGCGTGCCGATGGCGATCACATCGATTTTGGAACCATTTCCCACGCGCATCGTCACCTCGTCCTTAGCCAATCTTCGTTTAATCCGTAGCCCCTATTTCGAGTTGCAAATATGAGCAACAGAACCAGTATCAAATACCCAGGCGCTACTACGAGCATTAGTAAGGTACACATCAATAACATGTATATCAAATATAACTTTTACTTTGCCATCCTTATTATCCGCCAAATACTTTGGGAAGTTCCGCTTCCAGTGATCAGTCCCTTTGTAGTAGAAGCACTTAGTCTCAGGCTTAGGTCCAGACTTGGGATTCTTCACTTGAACAACGACTTGCTTGCCGTTCTTCTTGAAGTTCCCCTTCTTCCCTTTACCCTTATTCATGAAACTAGTGGTCTTGTTGACCATCAAAACTTGATGCTCCTTCTTGATTTCTACCTCCGCAGCCTTTAGCATTGCGAAGAGCCTGAGAATTGTCTTATCCATCCCTTGCATATTATAGTTCATCATGAAGCTTTTGTAGCTTGGTGGGAGTGATTAAAGAACTCTGTCAATGACACTATCATCAGGAAGATTAACTCCCAGTTGAGTCAAGTGGTTGTGGTACCCAGACATTCTGAGTATATGTTCACTGACAGAACTATTCTCCTCCATCTTGCAGCTATAGAACTTATTGAAGACTTCATATCTCTCAATCCGGGCATTTGCTTGAAATATTAACTTCAACTCCTGGAACATCTCATATGCTCCATGACGTTCAAAATGTCGTTGAAGTCCCAATTCTAAGCCATAAAGCTTGGCATACTGAACTATCAAGTAGTCATCAAATTTGCTCTACCAGACGTTCATAACATCTGGTGTCGCTCCTGCAGCAGGCTTTGCACCTAGCGGTGCTTCTAGGATGTAATTCTTCTGTGCAACAATGAGGATAATCCTCAAGTTACGGACCCAGTTCGTGTAGTTGCTACCATCATCTTTCAACTTAGCTTTCTCTAGGAACGCATTAAAATTCAAAGGAACAGTAGCACGAGCCATTTATCTACAATAAGATAGATATGCAAAATACTATCAGGTACTAAGTTCATGATAAATTAAAGTTCAATTAATCATATTAGTTAAGAACTCCCACTTCGATAGACATCCCTCTAGTCATCTAAATGATCACGTGATCCATATCAACTAAACCATGTCCGATCATCACGTGAGATGGAGAAGTTTTCAATGGTGAACATCACTATGTTGATCATATAGTATCTTTCGGTCTCAGTGTTCCGAGGCCATATCTGCATATGCTAGGCTCGTCAAGTTTAACCCGAGTATTCTGCGTGTGCAAAACTGGCTTGCACCCATTGTATGTGAACGTAGAGCTTATCACACCCGGTCATCACGTGGTGTCTCGGCACGACGAACTGTAGCAATGGTGCATACTCAGGGAGAACACTTATACCTTGAAATTTAGTGAGAGATCATCTTATAATGATACCGCCGTACTAAGCAAAATAAGATGCATAAAGGATAAACATCACGTGCAATCAATATAAGTGATATGATATGGCCATCATCATCTTGTGCCTTTGATCTCCATCTCCAAAGCACCATCATGATCACCATCGTCACCGGCTTGACACCTTAATCTCCATCGTAGCATCATTGTCGTCTCGCCAAGTATTGCTTCTTCGACTATCGCTACCGCTTAGTGATAAAGTAAAGCAATTACATAGCGATTCCATTTCATACAATAAAGCGACAACCATATGGATCCTGCTAGTTGCCGATAACTGTTACAAAACATGATCATCTCACACAACAATTTATATTATCACGTCTTGACCATATCACATCACAACATGCCCTGCAAAAACAAGTTAGGCGTCCTCTACTTTGTTGTTTCAACTTTTACGTGGCTGCTACGGGATTCTAGCAAGAATTGTTGTTACCTACGCATCAAAGCCACAACGATTTTTCGTCAAGTGTGCTATTTTAACCTTCAACAAGGACTGGGCATAGTCAAAATTGATTCAACTAAAGCTAGAGAAATAGACACTCGCTAGCCACCTGTGTGCGAAGCACGTCAGTAGAACCAGTGTCATGAACGCGGTCATGTAATGTTGGTCCGGGCTGCTTCATCCAACAACACCGCCGAATCGAAGTAAAACGTTGCTGGTAAGCAGTATGACTATTATCGCCCACAACTCATTGTGTTCTACTCATGCATATAATATCTATGCATAGACCTGATAACCAACAAGTATAGGGGATCACACAGTTTCCGAGGGTAGAGTATTCAACCCAAATTTATTGATTCGACACAAGGGGAGCCAAAGAATATTCTCAAGTATCAGCAGCTGAGTTGTCAATTCAACCACACCTGGAAACTTAATATCTGCAGCAAAGTGTTTAGTAGCAAAGTAATATGATAGTAGTGATAACGGTAGCAAAAGGTAACAGTAGTAAAAGTAATGTTTTTGGTATTTTGTAGTGATGATAGCAATAGCAACGGGAAAGTAAATAAGCGAAGAACAATATATGGAAAGCTCGTAGGCAATGGATCGGTGATGGAGAATTATGCCGGATGTGGTTCATCATGTAACAGTCATAACCTAGGATGACACAGAGCTAGCTCCAGTTCATTGATATAATGTAGGCATGTATTCCGAATATAGTCATACGTGCTTATGGAAAAGAACTTGCATGACATCTTTTGTCCTACCCTCCCGTGGCAGCGGGGTCCTAATGGAAACTAAGGGATATTAAGGCCTCCTTTTAATAGAGAACCGGAACAAAGCATTAACACATAGTGAATACATGAACTCCTCAAACTACGGTCATCACCGATAAGTATCCCGATTATTGTCACTTCGGGGTTAACGGATCATAACACATAATAGGTGACTATAGACTTGCAAGATAGGATCAAGAACACTCATATATTGATGAAAACATAATAGGTTCAGATCTGAAATCATGGCACTCGGGCCCTAGTGACAAGCATTAAGCATAGCAAAGTCATAGCAACATCAATCTCAGAACATAGTGGACACTAGGGATCAAACCCTAACAAAACTAACTCGATTACATGATAGATCCCATCCAACCCATCACCGTCCAGCAAGCCTACGATGAAATTACTCACGCACGACGGTGAGCATCATGAAATTGGTGCTGGAGGATGGTTGGTGATGACGATGGTGATGGATTCCCCTCTCCGGAGCCCCGAACGGACTCCAGATCAGCCCTCCCGAGAGGTTTTAGGGCTTGGCGGCGGCTCCGTATCGTAAAACGCGATGATTTCTTCTCTCTGATTTTTTTCTCCCCGAAACTCAATATATGGAGGTGGAGTTGGAGTCGGAGAGGCAACAGGGGCCCATGAGGTAGGGGGGGCGCGCCCTAGGGGGCAGGCGCGCCCCCACCCTCGTGGCAAGGTGGTGGCCCCCCTGGCCTTCATCTTTGGCAGGTATTTTTCTTATTTTCTGAAAAGTGTCTTCGTGAAGTTTCAGGTCATTCCGAGAATGTTTGCTCCTGCACATAAATAACACCATGGTAGTTCTGCTGAAAACAGCGTTAGTCCGGGTTAGTTCCATTCAAATCATGCAAGTTAGAGTCCAAAACAAGGGCAAAAGTGTTTGGAAAAGTAGATACGTTGGAGACGTATCAACTCCCCCAAGCTTAAACCTTTGCTTGTCCTCAAGCAATTCAGTTGACAAACTGAAAGTGATAAAGAAAAACTTTTACAAACTCTGTTTGCTCTTGTTGTTGTAAATATGTAAAGCCAGCATTCAAGTTTTTAGCAAAGATTATAACTAACCACATTCGCAATAACGCATAGGTCTCAAGTTACTCATATCAATAGCATAATCAACTAGCAAGCCATAATAATAAAACTCGGATGACAACACTTTCTCAAAACAATCATAATATGATATAACAAGGTGGTATCTCGCTAGCCCTTTCTGAGACCGCAAAACATAAATGCAGAGCACCTTTAAAGACCAAGGACTGACTAGACATTGTAATTCATGGTAAAAGAGATCCAGTCAAGTCATACTCAATGTAAACTAACAATAATGAATGCAAATGACAGCAGTGCTCTCCAACTGGTGCTTTTTAATAAGAGGATGATGACTCAGCATAAAAGTAAATAGATAGGCCCTTCGCAGAGGGAAGCAGGGATTTGTAGAGGTGCCAGAGCTCGGTTTTGAAACAGAGGTGAATAATATTTTGAGCGGTATATTTTCATTGTCAACATAACAACCCAGAGATGGCGATATCTTCCATGCTACACACATTATAGGTGGTTCCCAAACAGAATGGTAAAGTTTATGCTCCCCCTTCCACCACAAGCATCAATCCATGGCTTGCTCGAAACAACAAGTGCCTCCAACTAACAAGAGTCCCAGGGGGAGTTTTGTTTGCAATTATTTCGATTTAGTTTGCATAAAGCATGGGACTGGGCATCCCGGTGACCAGCCATTTATCTCGTGAGTGAGGAGCGGAGTCCACTCCTCTTGAGAATACCCGCCTAACATGGAAGATACCAACAACCCTAGTTGATACATGAGCTATTCGAGCATACAAAACAGGATATTTATTTGAAGGTTTAGAGTTTGGCACATACAAATTTACTTGGAACGGCAGATAGATACTGTATATAGGCAGGTATAGTGGACTCATGTGGAATAACTTTGGGGTTTAAGGAGTTTGGATGCACAAGCAGTATTCCCGCTTAGTACAGGTGAAGGCTAGCAAAAGACTGGGAAGCGACCAACTAGAGAGCGACAACAGTCATGAACATGCATTAAAATTAATCAACACCGAATGCAAGCATGAGTAGGATATAATCCACCATGAACATAAATATCATGAAGGCTATGTTGATTTTGTTTCAACTACATGCGTGAACATGTGCCAAGTCAAGTCACTTAAATCATTCAGAGGAGGATACCACCCTATCATACCACATCATAACCATTTTAATAGCATGTTGGCACGTAAAGTAAACCATTATAACTCATAGCTAATCAAGCATGGCACAAGAAACTATGATCTCTAATTATCATTGCAAACATGTTTATTCATAATATGCTGAATCAGAATGATGAACTAATCATATTTACAAAAACAAAAGAGGTCGAGTTCATACCAGCTTTTCTCATCTCAGCCAGTCCATCATATATCATCATAATTTCCCTTCACTTGCACGACCGAACAATGTGAATAATAATAATAGTGCACGTGCATTGGACTAAGCTGGAATCTGCAGGCATTCAATAAATAGGAGAAGACAAGGCAATATGGGCTCTTTTGTCAGATCAACGTGGCGACGGGCGGCCTCCTCTCGTAATAGTAGCTGGGGTCGTACTGTGATGCAATAGCTATCGCTTATTGAGCTGCAGCGTGGCGACGGGCGGCCTCCTCTCTCCTCTCGTACTCATTTGCCTCCTCTTTGGTAATAGTATATCCTCCTCTTGCCTGATAATCAAAGAAAGCAGGAGCAGGGAGAGTAATACAGACAGCACGGCGTCTGTCAAAGATTAGTCGATACTGGAGAGGTGATTCGTTCCTCTCGACAAACTGGTGGTGAACCATAGCATTAAAATCTAGATAGGCACGAGGAAATTCAATATCATCTTCGCGCACATCTATACCAAGAAAATTAGCTATGCGGGTTGCATAAATTCCTCCAAAGAAATCTCCATTATATCTATTAAGGTGCAACCTACGTGCAACAATGGCTCCCAAATTACATGATTTGTCTCCTGACACAGCACTCCTAAGAATACTAAGATCGGGGACACACATGTGACATGCCTCATCTTTACCATTTATGCATCTACCTATGAAGAGAGCAAAATAATGTATAGCAAGTGAATGCTCCCTATGGTAGCTTGTGTAATATCTCTAGATTCTCCCACAGTTACATTAACAAGAAAATCTCTAAATTCAGATTTGCGAGGATCCCTTATACTACCCCATTGTGGAAGTTTGCGTGCAGTGGTAAAATCCTCTAAGTCCATGGTATAAGATTTATCATAAAGATCAAACAGGACAATTGGAGAATTACGTGAAGTTGAAAATTCAAACCTCCTCACAAAGGAGCTAGTGAGCTCATGATACTGACTGCACTTCTCTTCCTCGAAGCTCACGAGATCAGCGTTACGCAAATATGCGTTGAATTCTTCTTTTATTCCCGCTTGATCCATAAAATTTTCAGAAGGCCACTCACAAGGACGCACTGGAGCGTCTCTTGGTGGCTCTTCGTCAGCATCATGCATTGCAAGCCTGGGTCCTTGCTTCTTTGAAGAACCACCTTGGAACATTTTCCTAATCATTTTTATTCCTCTGAAAAATTCTGAATTTTTTTAGTAACTTCAAAATAAAAGTAAACCAAACTCAATAATATTGATAGCAACTGCTCCTACAAGTGCCTAGGGCCTATATCATGCATCAAAACTACTTGGAACCATATAAATTTGACATGCAAGCTCAAGAACAGGGTCACCCAAGCAGCAAAAATTTGCAATGAATAAAGCACTAGAACAAAAACTAATTGGACCAATGGAGGAGTCACATACCAAGGAACAATCTCCCCAAGCAGTTTTGTGAGAGGTGCTTTGAGCATGGAGATCGAAAATGGCAGCAAAACGAGCTTGGACTCGGGTTTGAGCTGGTTATTCGTGTTTGGGGGAGGAAGGAGTGTATGGGTGTAGGAATAAGTGGAGGAGGGCCACCGTGGGCCCACGAGGAAGGGGGCACGCCCTAGAGGGGTGGGCGCGCCCTCCACCCTCATGGCAAGGTGGTTGGCCCCCCTCGTGTGTTCTTTGTTCCATAAATCCTCAAATATTCTAGAAAAAAATCATATTTAATTTCAGGGCATTTGGAGAACTTTTATTTTCGAGGTATTTTTATATTGCATGGATAATCAGATAACAGACAGAAAAATATTTATTTTTATTTTATTTAATATAAATAACAGAAAGTAAAAGTGGGGTACAGAAGGTTATGCCTTCTAGTTTCATCCATCTCATGATCATCAAAAGGAATCGACTAACAAGGTTGATCAAGTCTTGTTAACGAACTCATTCCGAATAACATGGAACCGGAGAAATTTTGAATAACACTATGTTACCTCAACGGGGATATGTGTTGGGGAACGTTGCAGAAAACAAAAAATTTCCTACGGTTTCACCAAGATCCATCTAGGAGTTCATCTAGCAACGAGTGATCGGATTGCATCTACATACCTTTGTAGATCACGCGCGGAAGCGTTCAAAGAACGGGGATGAGGAAGGCGTACTCGACGTGATCCAAATCACCGGAGATCCTAGCGCCGAACGGACGGCACCTCCGCGTTCAACACACGTACGGTCAACGTAACGTCTCCTTCTTCTTGATCCAGCAAGGGGGAAGGAGAGGTTGAGGAAGATGGCTCCAGCAGCAGCACGACGGCGTGGTGATGATGGAGCTGCAGTACTCCGGCAGGGCTTCGCCAAGCACTATGGAGGAGGAGGAGGTGTTGGAGAGGGAGAGGGAGGCACCAAAGGCAAAGGTGAGAGGTCCTCCCTTCCCCCCACTATATATAGGGGGCCTAGGGGGGGCGCCGGCCCTAGGAGATGCAATCTCCTAGGGGGGGCGGCGGCCAAGGGAGGAATCCCTCCTCCCCAAGGCACCTAGGAGGTGCCTTCCCCTCCTAGGACTCTTCCTTTAGGGTTTCCCCCACCCTAGGCGCATGGGCCCTAGGGGGAAGTGGCGCCCCAACCCACTTTGGGCTGGATCCCTTCCCACTTCAGCCCATGGGGCCCTCCGGGATAGGTGGCCCCACCCAGTGGACCCCCGGGACCCTTCCGGTGGTCCCGGTACAATACCGGTGACCCCGAAACTTGTCCCGATGGCCGAAATAGCACTTCCTATATATAATTATTTACCTCCGGACCATTCCGGAACTCCTCGTGACGTCCGGGATCTCATCCGGGACTCCGAACAACATTCGGGTTACTGCATATACATATCCCTACAACCCTAGCCTCACCGAACCTTAAGTGTGTAGACCCTACGGGTTCGGGAGACATGTAGACATGACCAAGACGACTCTCCGGTCAATAACCAACAGCGGGCTCTGGATACCCATGTTGGCTCCCACATGCTCCTCGATGATCTCATCGGATGAACCACGATGTCGAGGATTCAAGCAAACCCGTATACAATTCCCTTTGTCAATCGGTATGTTACTTGCCCGAGATCTGATCGTCGGTATCCCAATACCTCGTTCAATCTCGTTACCGGCAAGTCACTTTACTCGTACCGTAATGCATGATCCCGTGACCAGACACTTGGTCACTTTGAGCTCATTATGATGATGCATTACCGAGTGGGCCCAGTGATACCTCTCCGTCATACGGAGTGACAAATCCCAGTCTTGATCTGTGTCAACCCAACAGACACTTTCGGAGATACCTGTAGTATACCTTTATAGTCACCTAGTTACGTTGTGACGTTTGGCACACCAAAGCATTCCTACGGTATCCGGGAGTTACACGTTCTCATGGTCTAAGGAAAAGATACTTGACATTGGAAAACTCTAGCAAACGAACTATACGATCTTGTGCTATGTTTAGGATTGGGTCTTGTCCATCACATCATTCTCCTAATGATGTGATCTCGTTATCAATGACATCCAATGTCCATACTCAGGAAACCATGACTATCCATTGATCAACGAGCTAGTCAACTAGAGGCTTACTAGGGACATGTTGGTGTCTATTATTCACGCATGTATTACGATTTCCGGATAACACAATTATAGCATGAATAAAGACAATTATCATGAACAAGGAAATATAATAATAATGCTTTTATTATTGCCTCTAGGGCATACTTCCAACAGTCTCCCACTTGCACTAGAGTCAATAATCTAGTTACATTGTGATGAATCGAACACCCATGGAATTCTGGTGTTGATCATGTTTTGCTCTAGGGAGAGGTTTAGTCAACGGATCTGCTACATTCAGGTCCGTGTGTACTTTACAAATATCTATGTCTCCATCTTGAACATTTTCACGAATGGAGTTGAAGCGATGCTTGATGTGCCTTGTCTTCTTGTGAAACCTGGGCTCCTTGGCAACAGCAATAGCTCCAGTGTTGTCACAGAAGAGCTTGATCGGCCCCGACGCATTGGGTATGACTCCTAGGTCGGTGATGAACTCATTCACCAAAATTGCTTCACGTGCTGCCTCCGAGGCTGCCATGTACTCCGCTTCACATGTAGATCCCGCCACGATGCTCTGCTTGCAACTGCACCAGCTTACTGCCCCACCATTCAAAATATACACGTATCCGGTTTGTGACTTTGAGTCATCCAGATCTGTGTCAAAGCTAGCGTCGACGTAACCCTTTACGACGAGCTCTTCGTCACCTCCATAAACGAGAAACATTTCCTTAGTCCTTTTCAGGTACTTCAGGATATTCTTGACCGCTGTCCAGTGTTCCTTGCCGGGATTACTTTGGTACCTTCCTACCAAAATTACGGCAAGGTTTACACCAGGTCTGGTACACAGCATGGCATACATAATAGAACCTATGGCTGAGGCATAGGGGATGACACTCATCTCTTCTATATCTTCTGCCGTGGTCGGACATTGAGCTGAGCTCAATTTCACACCTTGCAACACAGGCAAGAACCCCTTGTTAGACTGATCCATATTCAATATCTTATCAAGGTATGTGCTTTGTGAAAGACCTATGAGGCGTCTTGATCTATATCTGTAGATCTTGATGCCTAATATATAAGCAGCTTCTCCAAGGTCCTTCATTGAAAAACTCTTATTCAAGTAGGCCTTAATGCTATCCAAAAGTTCTATATCATTTCCCATCAAAAGTATGTCATCTACATACAATATGAGAAATGCTACAGAGCTCCCACTCACTTTCTTGTAAACGCAGGCTTCTCCATAAGTTTGCGTAAACCCAAACGCTTTGATCATCTCATCAAAGCGAATGTTCCAGCTCCGAGATGCTTGCACTAGCCCATAAATCGAGCGTTGGAGCTTGCACACCTTGTCAGCATTCTTAGGATCGACAAAACCTTCCGGTTGCATCATATACAATTCTTCCTTAAGGAAACCATTAAGGAATGCCGCTTTGACGTCCATTTGCCATATCTCATAATCATAGAATGCGGCAATTGCTAACATGATTCAGACGGACTTTAGCTTCGCTACCGGTGAGAAAGTCTCATCGTAGTCAACCCCTTGAACTTGTCGATAACCCTTAGCGACAAGCCGAGCTTTATAGATGGTCACATTACCATCCACGTCTGTCTTCTTCTTAAAGATCCATTTATTTTCTATGGCTCGCCGCTCTATGGGCAAGTCAGTCAAAGTCCATACTTCGTTTTCATACATGGATCCTATCTCGGATTTCATGGCTTCTAGCCATTTGTCGGAATTCGGGACCGCCATCGCTTCTTCATAGTTCGAAGGTTCACCGATGTCTAACAACATGATTTGCAAGACAGGGTTGCCGTACCACTCTGGTGTGGAACGTGTCCTTGTGGACCTTTCAATTTCAGTAGGAGCTTGATCAGAAGTATCTTGATCATCATCATTAACTTCCTCTCTTGTCGGTGCAGGCACCTCAGAAACATTTTCTTGAGTTGCGCCATTTTCCGGTTCAAGAGGTAATACTTCATCAAGGTCTACTTTCCTCCCACTTACTTCTTTCGAGAGAAACTCCTTCTCTAGAAAGGATCCATTCTTGGCAACAAAGATCTTGCCTTCGGATCTGAGGTAGAAGGTATACCCAATAGTTTCTTTAGGGTATCCTATGAAGACGCATTTTTCCGACTTGGGTTCGAGCTTTTCAGGTTGAAGTTTCTTGACATAAGCATCGCATCCCCAAACTTTCAGAAACGACAGATTAGGTTTCTTCCCAAACCATAATTCATATGGTGTCGTCTCAACGGATTTCTACGGAGCCCTATTTAAAATGAATCCGGCAGTCTCTAAAGCATACCACCAAAAAGATAATGGTAAATCGGCAAGAGACATCACAGATCGCACCATATCCAATAGAGTGCGATTACGACGTTCGGACACACCATTACGCTGAGGTGTTCCAGGCGGCGTGAGTTGTGAAACTATTCCACATTTTCTTAAGTGTGTGCCAAACTCGTGACTCAAGTATTCTCCTCCACGATCTGATCGTAGGAACTTGATTTTCCTATCACGTTGATTCTCAACCTCACTCTGAAATTCCTTGAACTTTTTAAAGGTCTCAGACTTGTGTTTCATTAAGTAGACATACCCATATCTACTCAAGTCATCAGTGAGGGTGAGAACATAACGATAGCCACCGCGACCCTCAACACTCATTGGACCGCACACATCAGTATGTATGATTTCCAATAAGTTGGTTGCTCGCTCCATTGTTCCTGAGAACGGAGTCTTGGTCATTTTACCCATGAGGCATGGTTCGCATGTGTCAAGTGATTCGTAATCAAGAGACTCTAAAAGTCCATCTGCATGGAGCTTCTTCATGCATTTGACACCTATGTGACCAAGGCGGCAGTGCCACAAGTATGTGGGACTATCATTATCAATCTTACATCTTTTGGTATTCACACTATGAATATGTGTAGCATTACGCTCTAGATTCATTAAGAATAAACCATTCACCATCGGAGCATGACCATAAAACATATCTCTCATATAAATAGAACAACCATTATTCTCGGATTTAAATGAGTAGCCATCTCGTATTAAACGAGATCCTGATACAATGTTCATGCTCAAACTTGGCACTAAATAACAATTATTGAGGTTCAAAACTAATCCCGTAGGTAAATGTAGAGGTAGCGTGCCGACGGCGACCACATCGACCTTGGAACCATTCCCGACGCGCATCGTCACCTCGTCCTTCGCCAGTCTCTGCTTATTCCGCAGCTCCTGCTTTGAGTTACAAATGTGAGCAACTGCACCGGTATCAAATACCCAGGAGCTACTACGAGTACTGGTAAGGTACACATCAATTACATGTATATCACATATACCTTTCGTTTTGCCGGCCTTCTTGTCCGCTAAGTATTTGGGGCAGTTCCGCTTCCAGTGACCACTTTCCTTGCAATAAAAGCACTCAGTCTCAGGCTTGGGTCCATTCTTTGGCTTCTTCCCGGCAGCTTGCTTGCCGGGCGCGGCAACTCCCTTGCCGTCCTTCTTGAAGGTTTTCTTACCCTTGCCTTTCTTGAACTTAGTGGTTTTATTCACCATCAACACTTGATGTTCCTTTTTGACTTCTACCTCTGCTGATTTCAGCATTGCAAATACTTCAGGAATAGTCTTTTCCATCCCCTGCATATTGAATTTCATCACAAAGCTCTTGTAGCTTGGTGGAAGCGACTGAAGGATTCTGTCAATGACCGCGTCATCCGGGAGATTAACTCCCAGCTGAGTCAAGCGGTTATGCAACCCAGACATAGTGAGTATGTGCTCACTGACAGAACTGTTTTCCTCCATCTTACAGCTGAAGAACTTGTCGGAGACTTCATATCTCTCGACCCGGGCATGAGCTTGGAAAACCATTTTCATCTCTTCGAACATCTCATATGCTCCGTGTCTCTCAAAACGCTTTTGGAGCCCCGGCTCTAAGCTGTAAAGCATGCCGCACTGAACGAGGGAGCAGTCACCGGTACGTGCCTGCCAAGCGTTCATAACGTCTTGTTCTGCAGGGAGAACAGGTGCGTCACCTAGCGGTGCTTGTAGGACATAATCTTTCTTGACAGCTATGAGGATTATCCTTAGGTTCCGGACCCAGTCCGTGTAGTTGCTGCCATCGTCTTTCAGCTTGGTTTTCTCTATGAACGCGTTAAAGTTGAGGACTACATTGGCCATTTGATCTACAAGACATATTGTAAAATATTTAGACTAAGTTCATGATAATTAAGTTCATCTAATCAAATTATTCAATGAACTCCCACTTAGATAGACATCCCTCCTGTAATCTAAGTATAACATGATCCGAGTTAACTAGGCCGTGTCCGATCATCACATGAGACGGACTAGTCAACGTCGGTGAACATCTTCATGTTGATCGTATCTTCTATACGACTCATGCTCGACCTTTCGGTCTTCTGTGTTCCGAGGCCATGTCTGTACATGCTAGGCTCGTCAAGTCAACCTAAGTGTTTTGCATGTGTAAATCTGTCTTACACCCGTTGTATGTGAACGTTAGAATCTATCACACCCGATCATCACGTGGTGCTTCGAAACAACGAACTGTCGCAACGGTGCACAGTTAGGGGGACACTTTCTTGAAATTATTATGAGGGATCATCTTATTTACTACCGTCGTTCTAAGCAAACAAGATGCAAAAACATGATAAACATCACATGCAATCAAATAATAATAGTGACATGATATGGCCAATATCACATAGCTCCTTTGATCTCCATCTTCGGACTCCATGATCATCTTGTCACCGGCATGACACCATGATCTCCATCATAATGATCTCCATCATTGTGTCTCCATGAAGTTGCTCGCCAACTATTACTTCTACTACTATGGCTAACGCGTTTAGCAATAAAGTAAAGTAATTTACATGGAGTTTCTCAACGACACGCTATGGCTCCTGCCGGTTGTCATACTCATCGACATGCAAGTCGTGATTCCTATTACAATAGCATGAACATCTCATACATTACATATAGATCATTCATCATTCATCACAACTTTGGCCATATCATATCACAAAGCACTTGCTGCAAAAACAAGTTAGACGTCCTCTAATTGTTGTTGCATGTTTTACGTGGCTGAAGTAGGGTTCTAGCAAGAACGTTTTCTTACCTACGTGAAAGCCACAACGTGATTTGTCAACTTCTATTTACCCTTCATAAGGACCCTTTTCATCGAATCCGCTCCAACCAAAGTGGGAGAGACAGACACCCGCCAGCCACCTTATGCAACTTGTGCATGTTAGTCGGTGGAACCGGTCTCACGTAAGCGTACGTGTAAGGTTGGTCCGGGCTGCTTCATCCCACAATACCGTTGAAGCAAGATAAGACTAGTAGCGGCAAAAAAGTTGACAACATCAACGCCCACAACAAATTGTGTTCTACTCGTGCAAGAGAACTATGCATAGACCTAGCTCATGATGCCACTGTTGGGGAACGTTGCAGAAAACAAAAATTTTCCTACGGTTTCACCAAGATCCATCTAGGAGTTCATCTAGCAATGAGTGACCGGATTGCATCTACATACCTTTGTAGATCACGCACGGAAGCGTTCAAAGAACGGGGATGAGGAAGGCGTACTCGACGTGATCCAAATCACCGGAGATCCTAGCGCCGAACGGACGACACCTCCGTGTTCAACACACGTACGGTCAGCGTAATGTCTCCTTCTTCTTGATCCAGCAAGGGGGGAGGAGAGGTTGAGGAAGATGGCTCCAGCAGCAGCACGACGACGTGGTGATGATGGAGCTGCAGTACTCCGGCAGGGCTTCGCCAAGCACTATGGAGGAGGAGGAGGTGTTGGAGAGGGATAGGGAGGCACCAAAGGCAAAGGTGAGAGGTCCTCCCTTCCCCCCACTATATATAGGGGGCCTAGGGGGGGCGCCGGCCCTAGGATATGCAATCTCCTAGGGGGGGCGGCGGCCAAGGGAGGAATACCTCCTCCCCAAGGCACCTAGGAGGTGCCTTCCCCTCCTAGGACTCTTCCTTTAGGGTTTCCCCCACCCTAGGCGCATGGGCCCTAGGGGGAAGTGGCGCCCCAGCCCACTTTGGGCTGGATCCCTTCCCACTTCAGCCCATGGGGCCCTCCGGGATAGGTGGCCCCACCCGGTGGACCCCCGGGACCCTTCCGGTGGTCCCGGTACAATACCGGTGACCCCAAAACTTGTCCCGATGGCCGAAATAGCACTTCCTATATATAATTCTTTACGTCCGGACCATTCCGGAACTCCTCGTGACGTCCGGGATCTCATCCGGGACTCCGAACAGCATTCGGGGTTACTGCATATACATATCCCTACAACCCTAGCGTCACCGAACCTTAAGTGTGTAGACCCTACGGGTTCGGGAGACATGTAGACATGACCGATACGACTCTCCGGTCAATAACCAACAGCAGGATCTAGATACCCATGTTGGCTCCCACATGCTCCTCGATGATCTCATCGGATGAACCACGATGTCGAGGATTCAAGCAACCCCGTATACAATTCCCTTTGTTAATCGGTATGTTACTTGCCCGAGATCTGATCGTCGGTATCCCAATACCTCGTTCAATCTCGTTACCGGCAAGTCACTTTACTCGTACCGTAATGCATGATCCCGTGACCAGACACTTGGTCACTTTGAGCTCATTATGATGATGCATTACCGAGTGGGCCCAGTGATACCTCTCCGTCATACGGAGTGACAAATCCCAGTCTTGATCCGTGTCAACCCAACAGACACTTTCGGAGATACCCGTAGTATACCTTTATAGTCACCCAGTTACGTTGTGACGTTTGGCACACCCAAAGCACTCCTACGGTATCCGGGAGTTACACGATCTCATGGTCTAAGGAAAAGATACTTGACATTGGAAAACTCTAGCAAACGAACTATACGATCTTGTGCTATGTTTAGGATTGGGTCTTGTCCATCACATCATTCTCCTAATGATGTGATCTCGTTATCAATGACATCCAATGTCCATAGTCAGGAAACCATGACTATTCGTTGATCAACGAGCTAGTCAACTAGAGGCTTACTAGGGACATGTTGGTGTCTATTATTCACACATGTATTACGATTTCCGGATAACACAATTATAGCATGAATAAAGACAATTATCATGAACAAGGAAATATAATAATAATGCTTTTATTATTGCCTCTAGGGCATATTTCCAACAATATGCACATCCCCAATAATAAGAATATCATATTTCTTATTGACAGTAGGAAGAGGAAATTTAAAACCTCCAAATATAATCGATGGATTTTTTCCAATAGAGTTGATACTATGAACTTGAGGTTGTTTCTTCGGAAAGTGTACCGTATGCTCATTACCATTAACATGAAAAGTGACATTGCCTTTAGTGCAATCAATAACAGCCCCTACAGTATTCAAAAAGGGTCTTCCAAGAATAATAGACATACTATCATCCTCGGGAATATCAAGAATAACAAAGTCCGTTAAAATAGTAACGTTTGCAACTACAACAGGCACATTCTCACAAATACCGACAGGTATAGCGGTTGATTTATCAGCCATTTGCAAAGATATTTTAGTAGGTGTCAACTTATTCAAATCAAGTCTATGATATAAAGAGAGAGACATAACACTAACACCGGCTCCAAGATCACATAAAGCAGTTTTAACATAGTTTCTTTTAATGGAGCATGGTATAGTGGGTACTCCTGGATCTCCAAGTTTCTTTGGTATTCCACCCTTAAAAGTATAATTAGCAAACATGGTGGAAATTTCAGCTTTCGGTATCTTTCTTTTATTTGTAATAATATCTTTCATATACTTAGCATAAGGATTGGTTTTAAGCATATCAGTTAATGGCATACGCAAAAAGATAGGTCTAATCATTTCAGCAAAGCGCTCAAAATCCTCATCATCCTTTTTCTTGGATGGTTTAGGAGGAAAGGGCATGGGTTTCTGAACCCAAGGCTCTCTTTCTTTACCATGTTTCCTAGCAACAAAGTCTTTCTTATCATAACGTTGATTCTTTGATTGTGGGTTATCAAGATCAACAGCAGGTTCAATTTCTATGTCATTATCATTACTATGTTGAGCATCATCATGAACATTATCATTAACATTACCACTAGTTTCAGGTTCATTACCATATTGTGTTTCAACATCAGAAATAGAAACATCATTTGGATTCTCAGGTGTTTCAACAATAGGATCACTAAAAGCATGCAAAGTCCTATCATTTTTCCTTTTCTTCTTTTTAGAAGAACTAGGTGCATCTATATTATTTCTTTGAGAATCTTGCTCAATTCTCTTAGGATGGCCTTTAGGATACAAAGGTTCCTGAGTCATTCTACCAGTTCTGGTAGTCACTCTAACATCATAATCATTATCCTTACTATTCAATTCATTGAGAAAATCATTTTGAGCCTTAAGTACTTGTTCTACTTGAGTGGTAACCATAGAAGCATGTTTACTAATAAGTTTAAGTTCACTTTTAACATTAGCCATATAATCACTCAAGTGTCCAAGCATATTTGAATTGTATTTCAATTGTCTACAAAAATAAGCATTAAAATCTTCTTGCTTAGCCATAAATTTATCAAACTCATCTAAGCATGGGATAGCAATTTTAGTAAATGGGATTACAACTTTATCATATCTATAGAGAGAATTTACCTTTACTACCTGTGTCGGGTTATCAAGACCATGAGTTTCTTCAATAGGTAAAGGATAAAGATTATATGTTTCTTCAACAGGTAGTAAATTAAGACCATGTATTTCTTCAATAGGAGGTAAATTCTTAACATCTTCAGCTTTAATACCCTTTTCTTTCATAGATTTCTTTGCCTCTTGCATATCTTCAGGACTGAGAAATAGAATACCCATCTTCTTCGGAGTTGGTTTAGGAATATGCTCAGGAATTGGCTCCGGAGGTGTCCAATTATTTTCATTTGTCAACATATTATTCAATAGAATTTCAGCTTCATCCGGTGTTCTTTCCCTGAAAACAGAACCATCTGTGGAGACATCGATTAGTCCACTATAAAAGATATCAAGTATTTCATTTTTCTTAAGAGGATGATCAGGCAAAGCATTAAGTAATTGGAGAAGCCTCCCCCAAGCTTGTGGGAGACTCTCTTCTTCAATTTGCACAAAATTATATATATCCCTTAAAGCAGCTTGTTTCTTATGAGCAGGGAAATATTTAGCAGAGAAGTAATAAATCATATCCTGGGGACTACGCACACAACCAGGATCAAGAGAATTAAACCATATCTTAGCATCACCCTTTAATGAGAACAGCATATTTTAAGGATGTAGAAGTAACGAGTTCTCTCATCTTTAGTGAATAGGGTGGCTATATCATTCAATTTAGTAAGATGCGCCACAACAGTTTTAGATTCATAACCATGAAAAGGATCAGATTCAACCAAAGTAATTATATCAGGATCAACAAAGAATTCATAATCCTTATCAGTAACAAAGATAGGTGAAGTAGCAAAAGCAGGGTCAGGTTTCATTCTAACATTTAGGGATTGCTTACTCCATTTAGCTAATAATTTTTTAAGTTCAGTTCTATTTCTGCAAGCTAAAATGGCTAAAGAAGCATCTTGATCAAATACATAACCCTTAGGAATAGCAAGTGGTTCTCCATCATCACTTTCATCAGTATCATCAGTTTTAATATTTTCAATTTCTCTAGCCCTAGCAAGTTGTTCATCAAGAAAAGCACTAAGTGGCATAGTAGTATCATGCATAGAGGTAGTTTCATCATAAGTATCATGCATAGTAGAAGTGGCATCATCAATAACATGCGACATATCAGAACGAATAGCAGAAGCAGGTGTAGGTGTCGCAAGCTTACTCAAAACAGAAGGTGAATCAAGTGCAGAGCTAGATAGCAGTTCCTTACCTCCCCTCGTAGTTGAGGGATAGATCTTGGTTTCTGGATCTCTCAAATTCTTCATAATGATAAGCAGATATATATCCCAAGTGACTCAAAGAATAGAGCTATGCTCCCCGGCAACGGCGCCAGAAAATGGTCTTGATAACCCACAAGTATAGGGGATCGCAACAGTTTTCGAGGGTAGAGTATTCAACCCAAATTTATTGATTCAACACAAGGGGAGCCAAAGAATATTCTCAAGTATTAGCAGCTGAGTTGTCAATTCAACCACACCTGGAAACTTAATATCTGCAGCAAAATGTTTAGTAGCAAAGTAATATGATAGTAGTGATAACGGTAGCAAAAGGTAATAATAGTAAAAGTAATGTTTTTGGTATTTTGTAGTGATGATAGCAATAGCGACGGGAAAGTAAATAAGCGAATAACAATATGTGGAAAGCTCGTAGGCCATGGATCGGTGATGGAGAATTATGCCGGATGTGGTTCATCATGTAACAGTCATAACCTAGGATGACACAGAACTAGCTCCAGTTCATTGATATAATGTAGGCATGTATTCCGAATATAGTCATACGTGCTTATGGAAAAGAACTTGCATAACATCTTTTGTCCTACCCTCCTGTGGCAGCGGGGTCCTTACGGAAACTAAGGGATATTAAGGCCTCCTTTTAATAGAGAACTGGAACAAAGCATTAACACATAGTGAATACATGAACTCCTCAAACTACGGTCATCACCGGTAAGTATCCCGATTATTGTCACTTCAGGGTTAACGGATCATAACACATAATAGGTGACTATAGACTTGCAAGATAGGATCAAGAACACTCATATATTGACGAAAACATAATAGGTTCAGATCTGAAATCATGGCACTCGGGCCCTAGTGACAAGCATTAAGCATAGCAAAGTCATAGCAACATCAATCTCAGAACATAGTGGACACTAGGGATCAAACCCTAACAAAACTAACTCGATTACATCATAGATCCCATCCAACCCATCACCGTCCAGCAAGCCTACGATGGAATTACTCACGCACGGCAGTGAGCATCATGAAATTGGTGCTGGAGGATGGTTGGTGATGACGATGGCGATGGATCCCCTCTCTGGATCCCCGAACGGACTCCAGATCAGCCCTCTCGAGTGGTTTTAGGGCTTGGCGGCGGCTCCGTATCGTAAAACGCGATGATTTCTTCTCTTTGATTTTTTCTCCCTGAAACTCAATATATGGAGGTGGAGTTGGAGTCGGAGAGGCAACAGGGGGCCCACGAGGTAGGGGGCGCGCCCTAGGGGGGCAGGCACGCCCCCACCCTCGTGGCAAGGTGGTGGGCCCCCTAGCCTTCATCTTTGGTAGGTATTTTTCTTATTTTCTGAAAAGTGTCTCCGTGAAGTTTCAGGTCATTCCGAGAACGTTTGCTCCTACACATAAATAACACCATGGTAGTTCTGCTGAAAACAGCGTTAGTCCGGGTTAGTTCCATTCAAATCATGCAAGTTAGAGTCTAAAACAAGGGCAAAAGTGTTTGGAAAAGTAGATACGTTGGAGACGTATCAAGACCTGGCTCGGATGCCACTGTTGGGGAACGCAATATTTCAAAAAAAATCCTACGATCACGCAAGATCTATCTAGGAGATGCATAGCAACGAGAGGGGAGAGTGTGTCTACGTACCCTCGTAGACCGAAAGCAGAAGGGTTTAGTAATGCGGTTGATGTAGTCAAACGTCTTCGCAATCCAACCGATCCAAGTACCGAACGTATGACACATCCGCGATCAGCACACATTCAGCTCGGTGACGTCCCTCAAACTCTTGATCTAGTTGAGGCCGAGGGAGAGTTCCGTCACCATGACGGCGTGGAGACGGTGATGATGAAGTTTACCGGTGCAGGGCTTCGGCTAAGCACTATGACGATATGACCGAGGTGTGTAACTATGGAGGGGGGCACTGCACACGGCTAAGAGAAACTTTTGTGTGCCTTTGGGGTGCCCCCTCCCTTGTATATAAAGGGGGAGGAGAGGTGGCCCACCCTAGAAGGGTGCGCGCCATGGGGGAGTCCTACTTGGACTCCCGGTCCAAGTAGGATTCGTTACCCCCCTTTCCTAGTCCAAGTAGGAGAAGAAGGGAAAGAGGAAAAGAAGAGAAGGAAAGAGGGGAGCGCTGCCCCCTCCCCTTGTCCAATTTGGACTGGGCAAGGGGGGGCACCTCTGGCCGACCCTCTCTCTTCTCCACTAAGGCCCATGATGGCCCATTAACTTCTGGGGGGGGGGGTCCGGTAACCCGTGGTACTCCGAAACTTATCCAAAATAACCCGAACCATTCCAGTGTCCGAATGTAGCCTTCCAATATATGAATCTTTATGTCTCGACCATTTCGAGACTCCTCGTCATGTCCATGATCTTATCCGGGACTCTGAACAAACTTTGGTCCATCAAAACATGAAACTCATAATACAAATCGTCATCGAACAAGCGTGCGGACCCTATGTGTTCGAGAACTATGTAGACATGACCGAGGCACATCTCCGGTAAATAAACAATAGTGGAACCTGGATGCTCATATTGGTTCCTACATATTCTACGAAGATCTTTATCGGTCAAACCGCATAACAACATACGTTGTTCCCTTTGTCATCGGTATGTTACTTGCCCGAGATTCGATCGTCAGTATCATCATACCTAGTTCAATCTCATCACCGGCAAGTCTCTTTACTCGTTCCGTAATGCATCATCCCGTGACTAACTCATTAGTCCAATGCTTGCAAGGCTCATAGTGATGTGCATTACCGAGAGGGCCCAGAGATACCTCTCCGATACATGAAGTGACAAATCCTAATCTTGATCTATGCCAACTTAACAAACACCATCGGAGACACCTGTAGAGCATCTTTATAATCACCCAATTACGTCGTGATGTTTGATAGCACACAAGGTGTTCCTCCGGTATTCTGGAGTCGGATAATCTCATAGTGTGAGGAACATGTATAAGTCATGAAGAAAGCAATATCAGAAAAACTAAACGATCATTATGCTAAGCTAATGGATGGGTCTTGTCCATCACATCATTCTCTAATGATGTGATCCCGTTCATCAAATGACAACACATGTCTACGGCTAGGAAACTTAACCATCTTTGAATAATGAGCTAGTCTAGTAGAGGCATACTAGGTACACTCTATTTGTCTATGTATTCACACATGTACTAAGTTTCCGGTTAATACAATTCTAGCATGAATAATAAACATTTATCATGATATAAGGAAATATAAATAACAACTTTATTATTGCCTCTAGGGCATATTTCCTTCAAGATCATGGAAATCTAGCCCATAATAGAACATGAGGCCATAGACGAAAGGGTGGAGAGGAAACCTAGTCCGTGGAGGAAGTGGGGGATAAACGCCACTCTCTCGCCGGGATCCAGAGTAGGGATGATCTGCTTTTTGTAGGGAGCCCATGCATGATACTCGTAGCCAGGTACCCCGCTTCCCGGAGTTCCCTAATGTTCTTCTCCATGATGGAGGAAGTCATCCACTTGCCCTGTGAGTCGGATCCGGCCATGGCTGGAGATGTTGGGTGGTGGGAAAGATTGAAGCTTGGGCGCTGGAGCTCGAGGATGGGAAGGCTGGGGAAGTAAGAAGGCGTGGGGTAAAAAGATGGATCTTTATCCACTTATATAGGAAGTGAATATCAAGCGCCCCCACCCCCCACAAGCCTTAAAACCCGCCTGTTCCCGAGGGGTCGTGCAAATGGCACGGTTGGATTACCCAAACCCGTATTGATGAAAATCCCGCAATTAGGGGACATGATCTCTGCTTTGACAAGACGTGTCAATGGAGGCTGCGCCTCTAAACACAAAGCGAGAGGCCAAAAACAGTTCAAAATAATAAAAAGGCCAGACGTGACGTTTCGTCGAAAAAGTTGTCAGTAGACATACCTTATTTTGATTAAGTATTCTACCCTTGTGGTTGAGGGTTGTAACTGTTATACAGAGCCGGATACAGTTCTATTGCTCAGAAGACTTCTTTGAAGTATGCGGAGAAGGAACCCGCCTTGCAATGCCGAAGACAATCTGCGAGCCGAACACATCGTCATTGAAGACTGGTTCAGGGGCTGCTGAGGGAGTCCTGGACTAAGGGGTCCTCGAGAGTCCGGCCCGTGTGTTGTGAGCCAGACTGATGGGCCATAAAGATACAAGGTAGAAGGCCTTCCCCCGTGTCCGGGTGGGACTCTTCTTTGCATGGATGGCAAGCTTAACGTCCGGATGTGTAGTTTCCGTTCTCTATAAACTGACTCTGTACAACCCTAGCCCCTCCGGTGTCTATATAAACCAGATGGTTTAGTCCATAGAGGCTATCAGAATTCATATAGGCTAGACATCTAGAGTTTAGCCATTAAGATCTCGAGGTAGATCAACTCTTGTAACCCCTATACTAATCAAATACAATCAAGCAAGACGTAGGGTTTTTCCTCCATTAATAGGGCCCGAACCTGGGTAAACATCGTGTCCCCCTTGTCTCCTGTTACATTCGATCCTCAAACGCATAGTTCGGGACCCCCTCCCCAAGATCGGCCGGTTTTGACACCGACAGTGTGCCTCAAGTTGTTGGCCCCCGGGGCGGGGCGGAGATGCTCGTCACGCGCATTTCATATGGCATACCTCTGAACTTCCTGGAGGAGGAGTAGGCGCCACCAAAGCAGTAGGAGAAGGAGGCGTCGGAGCAAGAGGATTTGGAGGCGACAAATGACGAGATGGAAGAGCTGGATGCGTGGGAGGAGGGGGCAGTGTCGGGTGAGGAGAAGGAGGCGTCGAGGCAAGCGAGATTTGGCATAGGGGACATGCTGGTAGAGTTCGAGCTCGCCTAGGTGGAGAAGGCGGTGAAGTAATAGCCATCCTCGAGCCCATCCAGTCTGAGACGGAGGTGACATCGAACACCAAGAAAGAAGAACATAATATTTCTCTGTGATGCGGTGGTCAATACGATCGAGGGGTATATAAAGATTTTTTTATCTTAGGAAACAAGCAAAGGGGAGGAAAACGGAGTCAGGAAGGTTCCCGAGGTAGGCACAACCCACCAGGGCGTGCTAGGAAGGCAGGCGCGCTCTGGTGTATCATGCTCACCTCGGTAGCCTTCCTGGTTGTTTCTTATTTTCCCAAATTTTCTAATATTCCAAAACTGATAGAAAATATTTTTGCTTATTTTTCGGAGTCCGTTTACTTACCGTATCATGTACCTCCTCTTTTTCAGGATTCTGGAGTGTTCCGGAAGGTTTCTTTTATGTGCTCCTCCGGTGTCATGGTTTGAATAATATTGGTTTCAACATTCATAGGCGTACCTGAGATATAGTGCTTAATTCTTTGCCATTAACCACCTTTGGATTAGTGCCTTCGGCATTATTGATCTTGATAGCTCCAAAACGATAAACCTTCGATAATATAAGGTCCTTCCCATTTGGAAAGAGTTTTTCTGCAAAGAATCTAAAGCGAGAGTTGTACAAAAAACATATTCCCCAACTTTAAATCCCCGCTTTTGGATTCATTTATCATGCCATCTTTTTTTGTGGCATTTTCATAAGCTTGGGCTCTCCACTCATCTAGTGAGCTAATATCAAATAACCTCTTTTCACCGACAATTTTGAAATCATAGTTGAGTTCTTTAATTGCCCAATATGCTTTATGTTCTAACTTAATAGGCAAATGACAAGTTTTTCCATAAACCATTTTATAAGGAGACATACCCATAGGATTTTTATAAGCTGTTCTGTAGGCCCAAAGTGCATCATCTAATTTCTTAGACCAATTCTTTCGGGACCTATTGACAGTCTTTTGTAATATTAGTTTTATTTCTCTATTGCTAAGTTCAATTTGACCACTATATTGAGGATGATAAGGTGATGCAATTCTATGGTTAAGATCATGTTTAGCAAGCATTTTACGGAAAGCACCATGAATAAAGTGTGAACCACCATCAGTCATTAAATATTTAGGGACTCCAAACCTTGGGAAAATAACTTCTTTAAGCATTTTAATGGATGTGTTATGATCAAAACTACTAGTTGGAATAGCTTCCACCCACTTAATAACATAATCAAGAACAACCAAAATATGTGTATACCCATTAGAGGAAGGAAAAAGTCCCATATAATCCAAACTCCAAATATCAAATGGTTCAACAACAAAAATACCTTGCTGCACTTTTTTGTGGATGTGACCGATGGATTTGAAGAAGGAACTCATTTTTTACTGATTCAGACCATTTACCAGAAGAGCGGTATGGTTTAGAAGAGGTACTCATAATACATATATTGTTTAACGAATTGCTCGATCGATTACCAATTAAGTAAGCCTACCTATACCTCCTCAGGTTCCAGCCTACCTGCTCAACCGGCGGACCCAGTATAGCAGCCCTTGACCCTTGGTCCTGATCCACTAACTCCAGCACCTTCTACTTCCACTGATCCGACAACATCAGCCCCCATTTCATCAACTCACTAGGTTGTCTCTCTCTATTGCTGTTTGTAGATCATGCGTCCTGCGCATTGATCTGGCAGCGAGGCTGCCCTGGTTATAAAGCGAGGCGAGCCGTCCTTCCTTTCATTCATTGCTTTGTCTTCGGTTTATTTATTTATTTATTTATTTATTTTGTTTTATTCTAAGATCTATTTATCCAAAATCATACAAACCAATCTATCTTTTACCCGTGAGGGATTGACAACCCCTCGGGTTGTAAGCATTTGTTCTTTATGTGCAGGTACCATTTACATAGTGTTGCTTGGTTCTCCTACTGCTTGGATAACCTTGATTTCATAACTAAGGGAAATACCTACCGTAGCTATGCTACATCATCCCTTCCTCTTCGGGGAAATACTTACACGGACACGAGCCATCAAGAAAGGATTTTCGGCGCCGTTGTCGGGGAGACATCATCAACATATATCAGGTTCCTAATCACAAATCTCATCTCCTTGCAATTTACATTAGCTGCCATTTGCCTCTCATTTTCATCTCCCCCACTTCACAAAATTTATCCATTTTATTCGCCCTGTTTTTCATTCGTCGTTTTCTCATCAGATCTGTTTTTTGTGTGCAATCTTGTTTGTGTAGTCACAATGACTCAAGAAAACACCAAGTTGTGTGATTTTTCCAATACCAATAATAATGATTTTATTAGCACTCTGATTGCTCCTCCCGCCACTAGTGCGGAATCTTGTGATATTAATGCCACTTTGTTGAATCTTGTTATGAAAGATCAATTTTTCGGTACTCCTAATGAGGATGTCACGTCCCATCTAAACGCATTCGTAGAATTATGCGATATGCAAAAGAAAAAAGATGTGGACAATGATATTGTGAAGTTGAAATTATTTTCCATATTCATTGCGAGATCGTGCCAAAAATTGCTTTTCTTCTTTGCCTCGCAATAGTATATATTCTTGGGACAAGTGGAAAGATGCTTTTATTACTAAGTATTTTCCGCCCCACGAAAATTATTTCCCTTAGGACACAAATCATGAATTTTAAGCAACCTGAGCATGAACATGTTGCGCAATCTTGGGAAAGAATGAAATTGATGCTAAGAAATTCTCCTACTCATGGTTTAATTCTTTGGATGATCATACAAAAAATTTATGCGGGATTGAATTTTTTCTAGAAATCTTTTAAATTCCACTGCAGGTGGTACTTTTATGGAAATTACTTTGGGTGAAGCTACTAAATTGCTAGATAATATTATGGCAAATTATTCACAATGGCATACCAAAAGAGCACCTACTAGTAAGGAAATTAATTTGGTTGAAGGAATTAGTACGCTGAGTGAAAAAGTTGATGCTCTTATCAAATTTGTTGCTAATAAAAGTGCTCCTATTGATCTTAATGATGTGCCTTTGTCTACTTTGATTGAGCAAAATAGTGATCCTGTAGATGTGGATTTTGTCTCGCAAAACAATTTTAATAACAATGCTTATAGAGGTAATTTTAATCCTAGGCCTTTTCCTGGAAATTCCTCTAATAATTTTGGTAATTCCTATGGCAATTCCTCTTACAATAATAATAGGAACACCACTGATCTTGAGAATAATATTAACAAATTTATCAATGCTCAAAAAGCTTTCAATATTATGATAGAAGAAAACTTGAATAAGATTGATGATATGTCTAGAAGCATTGATATAATTTCTCACGATGTAGAAAATCTCAAGTTGAAAATTTCTGTGCCCAAGGTTGAGTAATCAATTAAAGCTTTGTATGTTTCTATGGATGAAAGTAAGAAAAGAACCGCTATGCTTAGATCTAAAAGAGATTTTTTAGAAAGAGCGTTTTCTAGTAATTCTTTCATAAAAATGATGAAGATCTTAAAATGATTGGTGTTTCTTCCATTGATTCCTTGTTTAGTAAAATTAAGATTGATGATAAAGGGACTGAAGAAGAGTCAACTTTAGCTATAAGGCATCCCGATAATTCGGAGGGTGAAAATCTTATTGAGAAAATTGATTAAAGTGGTTTTAGAGAGTTCAAAACTTTAAGTAGTGATGTACCCACTCTTTTGGATTACAAAGACTTTAACTATGATAATTGTTCTTTGATTGATTGTATTTATTTTTTGCAATCCATGATTAACTCACCCCATGCCTATGAAAAAAATAAAGCTTTTACTAAACATATCGTAGATGCCATGATGAAAGCTTTGGAAGAAAAATTGGAATTAGAGATCTCAATTCCTAGAAAATTACATGATGAATGGGAACCTACGCACTATCAAAGTCAAGATTAGAAATTATGAGTGTTTTTCTTTGTGTGATTTGGGAGCTAGTGTTTCCACAATTCTGAAGTCTTAATGTGATGTGCTTGGTCTTACCGATATTGAAGAATGTTCTCTTAATTTGCACTTGGCCGATTCTACTATTAAAAAGCCTATAGGAAGAATTAATGATTTTCTTATTCCTTCAAATAGGAATTATGTGCCCATAGATTTTATTGTTCTTGATGTTCATTGCAATCCGTCTTGCCCAATTATACTTGGTAGACCGTTCTTACACACTATAGGTGTCGTGATTGATAAGAAAGAAGGCAATATTAAATTTCAATTTCCACTAAGAAAGGGTATGGAACACTTCCCTAGAATAAGAATTAAGCCACCATATGAATCAATCATGTGGGCATCCTATGGATCTAGAACCAAAGATGACAATATTTAGATCTATGCATTATGCCTAGCTAGGGGCATAATATGATAGCGCTTATTGGGAGGCAACCCAATGAAAAAATATTTTTGCCTTTTTCTTTCTTTTCTTGAGTGTTTGCACAAGTATGCTACTGTTATGATTGTCTTTTTTATGTTTTAATTAGTGTTGGTGCCAAGCAACGCCTTTGGGATCTTGTTGGGTCATAGTTTATTTGATCTTTTTAAAAAACAAAAAACTTTTGCGTCCAGTAAAATAATTTTCAATATTCACAGGAGCGCGATAAAATCCTGATTTTTGTACACAAGATTGAAATACAAAATTCCTACGTTGTCCTAAGTTTTCAGAATTTTTGGAGTTCAAAAGTATTTGAGGTTTTCAGGTTGCTACAGACTGTTCTGTTTTTGACAGATTCTATTTTCTTTGTGTTGTGTGCTTATTTTGATGAATCTATGGACTTTATGAGGGGGTATATTTGACACCTCGATAGTTAAGCTACAGTAAACCCCTGATAGTGATGCCAGGTCATCATGATTAATTTTTGCTAAACCTCACTCGTTTCAAACTGAGTTCAATTTCAAATTTAGATAACAATTCAAATTATAAATTCATCAAACAGAGATTTAAAAATGTTCAAAGGGTTGTAAATATTCATTAAATAATTATAGAGCATCAATCAACATTTTGAAAATAATCATGCGCCTCTAAATTAATTAAAACAGGAACCAACTTCATTTAAATTAACCATTTACGGTTGAACAAATATTTAAACTAATCAAAAATATGTCAAACTTTTTGTGCAACCTAATAATATTGCATAACATTTATGTGTGAAGTTTCATACTAAACAAAACTCATTAGCTAGCAAAATAATATACAAAACATTAGCTAAGTGAATAAAAAAAGAAAAAAAAGAAAAAAGGAAAAGAAAATAGACCCCCCCCTCACTGGGACAAGTGGCCCAGCTGGCCTTAGCCGCCCAAACGGGCCGGCCCACCCCCACCACTTAACCCCCCACACCCCATAAACCTAACCACCCCAGTCCCCCCGACCCCCCCCACTCGTCCCACTCTCCCGGGCGCCTACCCCTCCCCTCAATCTGGATGCAC
>NC_041384.1:453638938-453654958 GCF_002162155.2 Triticum dicoccoides
TCGCCGCCCGTCGCCGCCCTGACGTCGTCGCAACATCGCCGGACCCCGCCGGACTGCCTTCCCATCTCCGCCGGCCGTCCCCGACCTCCCCCTCATCGGCCCTCACCGACCCTCGCCACCCGTTGTCCCGGCACCGCACGTGAGCACACGCCCCTCCTCTATCCTCGTCCCTCCTAGTCACCACGCGCCTGTGCGCGCTTGCCGCGGCGGACGCGCGCTCCCTGGCCCGCCGCTGCCGTCCCCTCGCCCGGAGCTCCGCTCCCATGCCCATGGCTGCGCCCTACCTCGTCTGTGTGCACGCCCGCTGTCGGTGTCAAAACCGGCGGATCTCGGGTAGGGGGTCCCGAACTGTGCGTCTAAGGCGGATGGTAACAGGAGCGCGGGGGACACAATGTTTACCCAGGTTCGGGCCCTCTTGATGGAGGTAATACCCTACTTCCTGCTTGATTGATCTTGATGATATGAGTATTACAAGAGTTGATCTACCACGAGATCGGAGAGGCTAAACCCTAGAAGCTAGCCTATGGTATGATTTTTGTTGTCCTATGGACTAAAACCCTCCGGTTTATATAGACACCGGAGGGGCTAGGGTTACACAGAGTCAGTTACAAGGGAGGAGATCTACATATCTGAATCGCCAAGCTTGTCTTCCACGCAAAGGAGAGTCCCATCCGGACACGGGACGAAGTCTTCAATCTTGTATCTTCATAGTCCAACAGTCCGGCCAAAGTATATAGTCCGGCTGTCCGAGGACCCCCTAATCTAGGACTCCCTCACCCACTGCCCCGCGTCCGCCCGCGCTTTGGCTAGCCACTGCGGCCCCCTCCTACTCGCGCCGCTGCACTTCTGTCGCCGCGCCTCCTGCTTTGCCTTCCACCGCCCGCGCCCGCCGTTCCTTGCCTCTGCCCCGCGTCCGACCGCCATTCACCGCCGACTTCCGCTCACCGGCATGCGCTCGTGCCCGCATCCGCCGGCAACCCCGCCAGCTAATGCTGCTGCTCGCCCTGACTGCAGCGGTTGTAGCGCTGCCTCTATCCAGGACCTCCCCCTTCAAAAAAACAAATGAGGAAAGAAATAAAAATAAGAATATAAAAATAAATTAAAGAATTAATTAGGAATTAAGTAATTAGTTAGTTAATTAATTAATTGCTTATTTAAGTTAAGAAAACTATGTTAAAACATATATTACACTAACAGCAGGTCCCACACCTAATTAATCCCCTGGATTTAAAACTAACTCTAATTAAGTGGTTAGTCAATTACACGTGGACCCTGTGCACTATTTAGATAGATAAGCTTAATTTAAGCTACTAACCACTGACATGTGGGTCATGTTGACCCCTTTGACCAGTCAACGATCCCAGTTGACTGCTGACTAGGCAGTCAACTGGACCCCACCTGTCAGCCTCTTTGCACACTGTTGGCTGCACTTCCCTGGGTACCAGTAGCAGTTTAGGTGTTTTTAATTCTGAATTAATATAACTCCAAAAATTCCATAATATTAATAAAACTTCGAAAAATAATATAAAATAAATCGTAACTCGGATGAGAAAACTTTGTACATCAAAGTTGCTCAAAACGATGAGACGAATCCGAATACACAACCCGTTCGTCCGCCACGCGTCCCTAGCATAGCGAACATGCAACAATCCACCTCCGTTTCATCTATCCGGAAACAACAAACTTCGGGAAAACATTTCTGGATGTTTTCCCCCTTCACCTATATCGCCTAACATTGCGTTAGGTCACCCCTGGCACTGTGTATTGCCACATCTTTCTTTATGATGCTTTTGATTGCTCTGTTATTTATTGTGTTCCCCCTCTGTTACTTCTTTCCCGTAGACCCTGAGACTGCCGATGACCCCCAGTTCAACTACAGTGTTGACGACCCCTCCTTCTTGCCAGAGCAACCAGGAAAGCCCCCCCTTGATCACCAGATATCGCCTATTCCTTCCCTCTAATGCTTGCATTAGAGTAGTGTGGCATGTTACTATTTTTGGTTAATCCTATTCTGTTGCATAGCCTGTCATTGTTGCTACAGTTGTTGATACCTTACGTGCAATCCTAAATGCTTAGTATAGGATGCTAGTTTATCATCAGTGGCCCTACATTATCGACCGTCTGCTATCCTATACTACCGGGCCGTGATCACTAGGGAGGTGATCACGGGTATATACTATATATCTTATACATGATACATGTGGTGACTAAAGACGGGTCGACTCATAGAGTACCCGCGAGTGATTCACGGATTGGGGGCTGAAAGGACCTTTGTCCCGACGGCCCTCTGGGTGGATCTTCGTGGCGGAGCGACATGGCAGGTTGAGACCACCTAGGAGAGAAGTGGGCCTGGCCCTGGTCGGCGTCTGTGGTTACATCAATTAACACGCTTAACGAGGTCTTTGTATTTGATATGAGTCTGGCCACTGGCCTATACGCACTAACCAACTACGCGGGAACAATTATGGGCACTCGACGTCGTGGTATCATCCGAAGCCTTCTTGATGTCAGTGACTGAGCGGCGCGCACCGGATTGGACTAGAAGGCTTGCTCTTGTATTAGGGAGGCTAGGTCTACTTACCGGCCGCGTTCACAATGTGCAGGTGTGCAATGGGCGATGGGCCCAGACTCCTGGGTGCTTAGGATTTAGACCGGTGTGCTGACATCTCTGTTGTGCCTAGGTAGGGATGCGACGTGTTGATCTTCCTAGGCCGGGCATGACCCAGTATAGTGTGTCCGGCCAGAGGGATCGAGCGTGTTGGGTTATGTGGTGCACCCCTGCAGGGAAGTTGATCTATTCGAATAGCCGTGTCCCTCGATAAAAGGACGACCCGAAGTTGTACCTCGACCTTATGACAACTAGAACCGGATACTTAATAAAACAAGATGCTGGAGCCTAGGAGCCAGACGCCACCGTCGACGACGACTCCTACTATACCGAAGGTGCCTACTACTATGTGCACGCCGCCACTGACGACCAAGAGTAGTTTAGGAGGATCCCAGGCAGGAGGCCCGCGCCTCTTTCGATCTGTTTCCCCAGTTTGTGCTAGCCATCTTATGGCACCTTATTTAACTTAATGCCTGTACTCAGATATTGTTGCTTCCGCTGACTCGTTTATGATCGAGCACTTGTATTCGAGCCCTCGAGGCCCCTGGCTTGTAATATGATGCTTGTATAACTTATTTGTTTTTTTAGAGTTGTGTTGTGATATCTTCCCGTGAGTCCCTGATCTTGATCATACACGTTTGCGTGTATGAATAGTGTACGATTGGATCGGGGGCATCACAAGTTGGTATCAGAGCCGACTGCCTATAGGAATCCCCCTTCCACACTCCTTAGCCGAAGTCGAGTCTAGTCACTGAAAAACTTTTACTAACATGGCTGTGTGTCTTACAGGCCCACGTCGCCATTGGGTGGTATTAGGATCTTTTATTCCTCGACCTATACTCTAGGACTCTGATATCTCTTCTATTCGGGTTTAAATGAATTTACTAACTATAACTCTAGGTTCTCGTAAGTACTTCCTCCCGAAAAACTCCTGCATTCCAGATGATGGCTTGATTCATCAAAAGATTCCGAAGATACTCTCCAATGTTCTCTCGAGACCTTGTGCCCACCGCCTTTGCTATTCCCGACCATCGATAAATCCTTATGGATAACTAATTATGTTTGTCGTTCATACCTTCGTTCCCAGTTGCCCTTGTTATTACTTGATACCCTGAAAGATTATCCGATATTCCATGAATCCCTTGAGCCTACTGCTTTGCAGCTCTTCCGCGTTAATACCCCCATGAACAATTCCTCGCACTTATCGGGGATTTGTCCATCCCTAGTTGTTTAGGTGTCTCACAAAATTCTTCGAAATACCATTCGATCCTCCGAAAATCCTGAACAGCCTATTGCTCTTGAAATTCTTGCTTGCTTTCATTATGATTAATCCCATAAGTCAGGTAATCTTATTGGCATCCTTTGTCATTATCATTTTGAGTTCGTTGAATTCAATACGTTGCGAATGCTCACAATCCTCAATCAGTTCCTAGAATTCATCCTTCCGGCTCAGGCGTTATTTTAAACATGGGCTGGATCTCGACCAGTCAAATTGCCGTCGATTGTACCCCTAACTCTATTCAGCTTACCCATCCTTAATCAGAGCATTTACTTATGATCCCTTGAATCAGAAATCATAAATCCACTGTATTTAAGCTTTGACTTATTCACATGTTTCGATAAACCGATGCTCTGGTATTCCTTCTTCTTCTGGTTGAGTACCGATACTCACATCAGATCCTTTGCGTTCCGCTAGATCCTTTGGTGGACTATTACTTATTAGTTCCTTCATGAATCTGAACCCTTTTTGAGTCCTTCACCTTGATACATAATGCCATTGATAAATCCTATTCTCTGATTTGGCCAACCATGCTCTACTCTCGAGCTGGTGATATCTACTCTTGAAGCTTGTGGTATAGGTTTCTCAGGTGTCCCGATGGGTTGAACCTATACCTTCCCCAAAACCGTATGAACCCGAAAGTTTTCACTAGTCATACCCTTTAGGTGTTTTACCAGATAATTTTCAACACTACAACTCCATCGAAAATGAGAAGTGAATGATAGGTTATGCATTGGAGAAGTGGGAAGCGACCTTGAACCTTGTGTTCATGCCCATGGACACGATGTAGATCTTATCATAACAGCTTCTCTAAAAAAATAGTGTCCCCTTGGTATAATTTCATCTTATATCTGGGGTTTGGTCCTTTGCAACCGTGGTTCCAACCATGATTGTTCTCCTTTGATTCTATTTCTCGGACAAGTTAAAACACTTGCCTTTTGCAGATCAATACGCCTGCCCAAAGTCTACTCTGCTCTACCTTCGAGTTTTACCTTCTGATATCTCGAGAATATCATGGAGCTACATAACTCCTTATGAGTTCTTCATCTACTATTATTTCTCACCGATTCCAATTTTTCCCCGGGTTCTGAGTTGTTAGACACTCAAGGACACCTATAACGGAATCGAGTCCGCACTGTGATTCAACAAGTATTAGAAATCTTCATTGCTTACAAGTTTAATACTCCATAATGTCATTCCTAGCCTGATCGGCTACATCATTATCGTGCTAATTTTAACTATGCCACCTGGTCCTTCCCGGAGCGCAAATTTCAACGGTGAGCTAATCTTACGTCGATCTTCCTTGTCATATCATTTCTCATTGAACAACAAACTTGATTTCAAGTTTGTGTCGTACCCATGGTTCCAATAACCTTTCGCTTCATCCTTCCTTTGACTTGATGTCATCGTTGATCGATTACATCTTCATGGAATCTCTCGACAAATGTGTCGTGATCATCATCAGCATTCTGAGCTCTTCTATGATATCAACTGAATTCATGATGAGAAACACCCTCCTTGCCCCCGATGATTTGTGCTATCATTGACCACTTTATCACCTTTCGTTTAACACAAACGTGTTCGTGTTTTGTGTTTTACCTTGAGATCCTTGCTATCCAACATTTGTTCTTCTTTACCTTGGAGTATTACCATCTTTTAATATCAAGGATGTTGTGAGTATTGCTCCACCTCTTCGGAACTCTTGGTATAGTGATACTTCTCACCCTCACCATTCTTTCTTGGTCCACGTGTTGATTCCAACCGGGGTACGAACAAGTGAACTGTGCTGTTTGGATTCTGTCCTTCTAATAACCCTATTGCTTTGAAGTTAATGGTCGACATTTCATTCTTAGACCATCGGTTATCGAATCACCATTCTAACATCGGTCATGCTACCTGCTACCTCTTGAGCACTGTGTTGGATTTCCCCGAAGAGGAGAGGATGATGCAGCAAAGTAGCGTAAGTATTTACCTCAGTTTTTGAGAACCAAGGTATCAATCCAGTAGGAGGCTACACGCGAGTCCCTCGTACCTACACAAAAACAATAGCTCAACGCAACCAATGCGCTTAGGGGTTGTCAATCCCTTCACGGTCACTTACGAAAGTGAGATCTGATAGAGATGATAAATAATATTTTTGGTATTTTTGGTATAGAGATGCAAAGTAAAAAGTAAAAGCAAAGTAAAAGCAAAGCAATAATAAAGTGATGGAGATTGATATGATGAGAAAGAGATCCGGGGGCCATAGGTTTCACTAGTGGCTTCTCTCAAGAGCATAAGTATTCTACGGTGGGTGAACAAATTACTGTTGAGCAATTGACAGAATTGAGCATAGTTATGAGAATATCTAGGTATGATCATGTATATAGGCATCACGTCCGACCACAAGTAGACCGACTCCTGCCTGCATCTACTACTATTACTCCACTCAACGACCGCTATCTAGCATGCATCTAGAGTATTAAGTTAAAAACAGAGTAACGCCTTAAGCAAGATGACATGATGTAGAGGGCTAGTTTCATGCAATATGATAAAAACCCCATCTTGTTATCCTCGATGGCAACAATGCAATACATGCCTTGCTGCCCCTTCTGTCACTGGGAAAGGACGCCGCAAGATTGAACCCAAAGCTAAGCACTTCTCCCATGGCAAGAACAACCAATCTAGTAGGCCAAACCAAACTGATAATTCAAAGAGAGTTGCAAAGATAACCAATCATACATAAAAGAATTCAGAGAAGATTCAAATATTATTCATAGATAGACTTGATCATAAACCCACAATTCATCGATCTCAACAAACACACCGCAAAAAGAAGATTACATCGAATAGATCTCCACGAGAGAGGGGGAGAACATTGTATTGAGATCCAAAAGGAGAGAAGAAGCCATCTAGCTACTAACTATGGACCCGTGGGTCTGAAGTAAACTACTCACACTTCATCGGAGAGGCTTGGATGATGATGTAGAAGCCCTCCGTGATCGATGCCCCCTCCGGCGGAGCTCCGAAACAGGCCCCAAGATGGGATCTCTTGGATACAAAAAGTTGCGGCGGTGGAATTAGGTTTCTGGCTCCTTATCTAATCATTTATGGGTACGTGGATATATATAGGAGGAAGAAGTACGTTAGTGGAGCAACAGGGGGCCCACAAGGGTGGAGGGCGCGCCGGGGGGGGGGGGCAGGCGCGCCCCTACCTCATGGCATCCTGTTAATTGGCTTGACGTAGGGTCCAAGTCTCCTGAGTTGTATTCGGTGAGAAAATCACGTTCCCGAAGGTTTCATTCCGTTTGGACTCCGTTTGATATTCCTTTTCTTCGAAACCCTAAAACAGGCAAAAAACAGCAATTATAGGCTGGGCCCCCGGTTAATAGGTTAGTCCCAAAAATAATATAAAAGTGGATAATAAATCCCAATAATGTCCAAAACAATAGATAATATAGCATGGAGCAATCAAAAATTATAGATACGTTGGAGACGTATCAAGCATCCCCAAGCTTAATTCCTGCTTGTCCTCGAGTAGGTAAATGATAAAAACAGAATTTTTGATGCGGAGTGCTACTTGGCATAATTTCAATGTAAATCTTCTTAATTGTGGTATGATTATTCAGATTCAAAAGATTCAAGACAAAAGTTCATGTTGACATAAACATAATAATACTTCAAGCATACTAACAAAGCAATTATGTCTTCTCAAAATAACATGGCCAAAGAAAGCTATCCCTACAAAATCATATAGTCTGGTTATGCTCTATCTTCACCACACAAAGTATTTAAATCATGCACAACCCCGATGACAAGCCAAGCAATTGTTTCATACTTTTGACATTTTCAAAACTTTTTCGATCTTCACGCAATACATGAGCGTGAGCCATGGATATAGCACTATATGTGGAATAGAATGGTGGTTGTGGAGAAGACAAAAATAGGGGAAGATAGTCTCACATCAACTAGGCGTATCAACGGGTTATGGAGATGCCCATCAATAGATATCAATGTGAGTGAGTAGAGATTGCCATGCAACGGATGCACTAGAGCTATAAGTATATGAAAGCTCAACAAAAGAAACTAAGTGGGTGTGCATCCAACTCACTTGCTCACGAAGACCTAGGGCATTTTGAGGAAGCCCATCATTGGAATATACAAGCCAAGTTCTATAATGAAAAATTCCCACTAGTATATGAAAGTGACAGAATGAGAGACTCTCTATCATGAAGATCATGGTGCTACTTTGAAGCACAAGTGTGGTAAAAGGATAGTAACATTGTCCCTTCTCTCTTTTTCTCTCATTTTTTTGGGCCTTCTCTTTTTTATGGCCTCTTTTTCTTTTCTTTTTAATTTTTTGTCCGGAGTCTCATCCCGACTTGTGGGGGAATCATAGTCTCCATCATCCTTTCCTCACTTGGGACAATGCTCTAAAAATGATGATCATCACACTTTTTTTCCTTACGACTCAACAATTACAACTCAATACTTAGAACAGAATATGACTCTATGAATGCCTCCGGCGGTGTACCGGGAGATGCAATGAATCAAGAGTGACATGTATGAAAGAATTATGAACGGTGGCTTTGCCACAAATACGATGTCAACTACATGATCATGCTAGCAATATGACAATGATGGAGCGTGTCATGCTGAACAGAACGGTGGAAAGTTGCATGGCAATATATCTCGGAATGGCTATGGAAATGCCATGATAGGTAGGTATGGTGGCTGTTTTGAGGAAGGTATTTGGTGGGTGTATGATACCGGCGAAAAGTGCGCGGTATTAGAGAGGCTAGCAATGGTGGAAGGAAGGAAAGTGCGTATAATCCATGGACTCAACATTAGTCATAAAGAACTCATATACTTATTGGAAAAATCTAGAAGTTATCAAAGCAAAGTATTACGCGCATGCTCCTAGGGGGATAGATTGGTAGGAAAAGACCATCGCTTGTCCCCGACCGCCACTCATAAGGAAGACAATAAATAAATAAATCATGCTCCGACTTCATCACATAACGGTTCACCATACGTGCATGCTACGGGAATCACAAACTTTAAAACAAGCATTTATCAAATTCACAACTACTCAACTAGCATGACTCTAATATCACCATCCTCATATCTCAAAACAATTATCAAGCATCAATTTTTTTCTTAGTATTCAATGCACTCAAAAGAAAGTTTTACAAATCTTGAATACCAAGCATATTATTATTAAGCAAATTACCATGCTATTAAGACTCTCAAAATAATCTAAGTGAAGCACGAGAGATCAATAGTTTCTACAAAACAAATCCACCACCGTGCTCTAAAAGATATAAGTGAAGCACTAGAGCAAATTTATATAACTCAAAAGATATAAGTGAAGCACATAGAGTATTCTATCAAATTCCAAATTATGTATGGCTCTCTCAAAAGGTGTGTACAGAAAGGATGATTGTAGTAGACTAACAAGCAAAGACTCAAATCATAAAAGACGCTCCAAGCAAAACACATATCATGTGGTGAATAAAAATATAGCTCAAAGTGAAGTTACCGATAGAAGTAGACGAAAGAGGGGATGCCTTCCGGGGCATCCCCAAGCTTTGGCTTTTAGGTGTCCTTAGATTATCTTGGGGGTGCCATGGGCATACCCAAGCTTAGGCTCTTGCCACTCCTTATTCCATAATCCATCAAATCTTTACCCAAAACTTGAAAACTTCACAACACAAAACTTAAAGTAGAAAATCTCGTGAGCTCCGTTAGCGAAAGAAAACAAAAGACCACTTCAAGGTACTGTAATGAACTCATTCTTTATTTATATGGGTGTTATACCTACTGTATTCCAACCTCTCTATGGTTTATAAACTATTTTATTAGCCAAAGATTCATCAAAATAAGCAAACAACACACGAAAAACAGAATCTGTCAAAAACAGAACAGTCTGTAGTAATCTGTAGCTAGCGCAAGATCTGGAACCTCAAAAATTCTAAAATAAATTTCTGGACGTGAGGAATTTATCTATTAATCATCTTCAAAAAGAATTAACTAAATAGCACTCTCCAAATAAAAATTACAGCAGTTCTCGTGAGCGCTAAAGTTTCTGTTTATTACAGCAAGTTCAACAAGACTTTCCCCAAGTCTTCCCAACGGTTCTACTTGGCACAAACACTAATTAAACACAAAAAACACAACCAAAACAGATGCTAAATAATTTATTTATTACTAAACAGGAGCAAAAAGCAATGAATAAAAATAAAATTGGGTTGCCTCCCAACAAGCGCTATCGTTTAATGCCCTTAGCTAGGCATAACAAGCAAGAATAGATCTAGGTATTGCCATAATAGTAAGATAGATTATTAAAACTCATTTCATATTCTCTATGTTTGGCAGCAAGTTTTCTTTGAGGCAAGCAAAAGTAATCAAAAGGGCTAAATTTAACGGGACAAAAGTCCCCAAGATCGACCTTGGGAGGTATAGGTTCCTCCTTTGGTCCTTCATAATGCACAACCAATTCATCATTATAAGCATTCTTTTGACAGAACTTTGTGAGCCTATATTCAAGAGAATATCCTAGTTCATTATTTCGAATAGCCAAATCATCATTAAGTTCAGAAATTCTATCAACTAAAACATTGGTAGGAACTCTTTTTCTAAGATTTTCATTGAAAGCAACATAGTCTAGAGATTGAAAATGCATTATTTCTTCTTGATCAAAGAGGATAGCCTCTATGGGAGGACGGCAAGCATCCACCCTATAATGCGCAAAGATTTCTTTGGCTTCTTTTATTATGAATCTAAACTCATGAGCCAAAAAGATAGTAGCGGCACGCTTAACAGAAGAATGCTCAATATTAGAAAAATCCAGAAAAATCCTTTGTATGGAAGGATGCATGTGCATGAATTGTCTTTCAAGTTCAACTACAAGCATGGCAATAGCGTCCGCAAGACTACTAGTTCTGTGAAGGATAGAACTACCCATAGAAGGTAAAGCACCGGCACAAGTAAAGAAATCTTGAATAACTCCTTTTCCAATAATATTACCACTACCAACACGGAATTTTTTTGTATGAAAGATGGTAGGTTCTTTAGTAGGAGCATCAGAATTTTTCATGATATTATTATTGTCCATATCGACAAAAATTTCCCCAATTTCAGACATAGAGGCAGAAGGTAAAGGACTTGACATAACGATGAGCTAGCAAACTAACACACGAGCAAACAAAAAGGCAAACGGGCAAAAAGAGGCAAATAGAGGAAGAGAGGGAGGATAGAGAGAGAGAGAGAGGGTGAATAAAACGGCAAGGGTGAATTGGGGGGGAGAGGAAAACGAGAGGCAAAAGGCAAATAATGTAATGCGGGAGATAGGGATTATGATGGGTACTTGGTATGTTGACTTTTGCGCAGACTCCCCGGCAACGGCGCCAGAAATTCTTCTTGCTACCTCTTGAGCACCGCGTTGGATTTCCCCGAAGAGGAGAGGATGATGCAGCAAAGTAGCGTAAGTATTTCCCTCAGTTTTTGAGAACCAAGGTATCAATCCAGTAGGAGGCTACGCGCGAGTCCCTCGTACTTACACAAAAACAATAGCTCAACGCAACCAATGCGCTTAGGGGTTGTCAATCCCTTCACGGTCACTTACGAAAGTGAGATCTGATAGAGATGATAAATAATATTTTTGGTATTTTTGGTATAGAGATGCAAAGTAAAAAGTAAAAGAAAAGTAAAAGCAAAGCAATAATAAAGTGATGGAGATTGATATGATGAGAAAGAGACCCGGGGGCCATAGGTTTCACTAGTGGCTTCTCTCAAGAGCATAAGTATTCTACGGTGGGTGAACAAATTACTATTGAGCAATTGACATAATTGAGCATAGTTATGAGAATATCTAGGTATGATCATGTATATAGGCATCATGTCCGACACAAGTAGACCGACTCCTGCCTGCATCTACTACTATTACTCCACTCATCGACCTCTATCCAGCATGCATCTAGAGTATTAAGTTAAAAACAGAGTAACGCCTTAAGCAAGATGACATGATGTAGAGGGATAGTTTCATGCAATATGATAAAAACCCCATCTTGTTATCCTCAATGGCAACAATACAATACGTGCCTTGCTGCCCCTTCTGTCACTGGGAAAGGACACCGCCAGATTGAACCCAAAGCCAAGCACTTCTCCCATGGCAAGAACAACCAATCTAGTAGGCCAAACCAAACTGATAATTCGAAGAGACTTGCAAAGATAACCAATCATACATAAAAGAATTCAGAGAAGATTCAAATATTATTCATAGATAGACTTGATCATAAACTCACAATTCATCGGTCTCAACAAACACACCGCAAAAAGAAGATTACATCGAATAGATCTCCACGAGAGAGGGGGTGAACATTGTATTGAGATCCAAAAAGAGAGAAGAAGCCATCTAGTTACTAACTATGGACCCGTGGGTCTGAAGTAAACTACTCACACTTCATCGGAGAGGCTTGGATGATGATGTAGAAGCCCTCCGTGATCGATGCCCCCTCCGGCGGAGCTCCGGAACAGGCCCCAAGATGGGATCTCGTGGATACAGAAAGTTGCGGCGGTGGAATTAGGTTTTTGGCTCCGTATCTGATTGTTTGGGGGTACGTGGATATATATAGGAGGAAGAAGTACGTCGGTGGAGCAACAGGGGGCCCACGAGGGTGTAGTGACCTGACCTCAAACGGTCAAGCCTCTGTGTATCTGTGCCATCCCTGGATCGGTATGCTGGCACACACAGTACATCAATGTATATGTCGAAGTGCAATCACATGTATAGATAACGTAAAACTGATATATACCTCATAAATCTCAGCGGAAACAATCGAATGGATGTGGAGTCCCATCAACACCAACGGCAAGTTGAGTGTAGACCGTAACCCTACAACGTAACTCTTACTCGTCGTAGAAAAATCCTTGTAACATAAGACGTTGTAGCCTTGTAGGTCAGTACATTGAATGTACCGGCAAGTCACATCATAAGAATAATGAACCTATTTGTACATGCAATTTGGCTGCTGGAAAGCTCTAAGTTTAGTTTTTGCATAAAGCTAGTTTTTCCCTAGAATAAAAGATATTATTCTACCACTACAGTATAGCATAGGATGAGTTGGCAAACTCAACTCAATCCATTCCCAAAGTTTCATTTAAAACCCAACTGCTTAAATTAAGAGTGATGAGATCTTCCAGCATTTCCACTACTAGATGCTCAAGTTGTCCGTAACCAGGGACACGGCTAATCGATTAGGTTTTTAACACTCTGCAGAGGTTTGCGCACTTTTCCCCACAAGACTCGATCGCCTCCCTTGAAATTCTCGCACTGCCTGGTGTTTGAGAACAGGATGACTGAGACATAGTCTTTCGAAAGTATTTCCCCTTAACCCACGGATAGGCCGGTACACCTACTCATTCTACATCTGCTAGCCCATCCCCGAAGGGGTCACACTAACTACTCAACTAAGCCACAACCCATATTGGCTTGTGGCTGCACACGTAAGCTTCTAGACATGAGAATACGATTGATCTCTTTGAGCCTGGGCGGCCGAGCACCACCATGGATTAACCATGGATGCTCCCACTGTACTTCGCCACCATTCAAACCAAATACCGCCCAGGTAGTTCATTTACAAGTCTTGGTCCTGATTACTACTTTGTCACTCACGTCTCGCCATGAACACTTCCCAATCCACGTCTAAATTTGTGAGGCAGAAATAAACTTACACGATGGTGACAAGGATGTATAGATCAGGCCTACCTCAAATGAACTACTAGGTAACGGCATCACCATCTAGCAATAATAAGTCCTACTATGCAGTCCTACCACAAAAGGACTAAGTGCATTAATATAAAACATAGGTAATTGAAGGAATGATCAAATATGAACTTGCTTGGTAATAGTTGATGAAGATGATATCACTCTCAGAAATTTACTTAATAGAACTATTCGCCACTCTCTGATGAAAATCTATAAAGTCAAACATTGCACTCACATAAGAAATCATTTCAGAGAACCAAGAAGAACATGCAAAGCAAAAAGTCTTGGAAAAACCAAATGAACATTCAACACACTTAACTAGCATGGAAATATCCAAAGTGCAAAAACAGCATGTGACATAGGGTGCAAAGATGACAATGGTCCAAGTGGTAGGGTTTGGCTACGGTGACACATTGCAAAAAGAATCACATCAATCGGAGCTACGGTTTAGGAGATATGGCCATTTGAAGTTTGAATTCAAATCTGAATAAATTCAAATTTGAATCTGACAAAAGTTTACAAAGATGACACTACTGGATAGATCTAATCAATACGAAGAATTTGCCGCTGGTTTCATCGAATTTGGACCTACGGTTAAAAAGATACGACTATCCGAAGTTTAGGGGCTAATCTGTAAAACTCAGGGACTAAACAGAAAAAATAACTGCAAACATGCCCTTGGCCACGTGGCGGCTCGTGGCTGGCTGAGCAGCATTTGTTGCGGTGGCTATACGGCAAACGGCCACTAAATAGGAAAAACAGCTACCGCGGCTAAATAAAAAAAGAAAACCGGAGACCGGTTTAACTAAAACCATGGTTAACCGAACTAAAACAAACGGATCTATAAATACAAAAAAACGAACAGGGAGGGGTCGCCTTACAGAAGCGACAACGACGAGCAGGAGACGGCGGCGTTGGCTTCAGGCGGCAGACGGCGGACATGGCGGTGGCTCTGGCGGTCCTCAGCTGCGGCGAAGGGGTCGGGGAGATCGGGCATGGCGTGGGCGGCGTGCTGGTGGGGTCGGCGAGCATCGGGGTGACTCGGACGGGCGGAGCGAAGGGCGGCATCTCCGTGCTCCGGCGAGGACGCAGGTTGTCGGGGTGGCGTCTCCGGCGACCTAGGAATAGGAGGAGGATGTCAACGAGACGCGCTTCGACTCGGGCAACATATTGAAGGAGAAGACAGAGGCCGGGGTGGCTCACGGGCGATGAAATCCTCCGGTGAACTAGCACGGCTCCGGCGAGATCCAAGCGGCAACTGCTGCGGCTGCGGGGAGCTAGGGACGACGTGGAGTGGCAGAATGGAGAGAGGAGGACGAGGGGCTTTTATAGGCGCGGGGAGGGGTGCTCGAGGCTGCAGATATACGTTATCCGAGCGCAAGGCGGCGACTGTTGCGGGCGGTGCGCTCGCAAACTCTATCTGAACGAGAGGAGCGGGAGGTTGGAGATGATACGGGCGGGCCCCATGGGTCAGCGACAGGGGAGAGATGAGCGAGGGAGAGAGACATGCACGCGAGCGAGCGCTGGCTCTCGGGCGCGGGGCTGGGCCGGTCGGCCAGTCGGGCGCGGCTGGCTCCTGGGCCGAAGTTGGCCAGCGGCTGGCTGCGCTGCGGGGTGCTCCTGGGCCGAGCTGGCCTCGGTCCAGGTGGTGTGTGTGTGTATTGTTTTTTTTGTTAAAAAAACACAAAGGAAAACCGTAGCAGAATAAAAAAAATATTTTTTACATAGGCATATTATATACCAAAATGTTCAGAAAAATACCTCGAATAAGATGAACTATTTTACAAGTTCAACTAAATTCCATAAAAATTCATAAAAGTCAAACAGTGCTACTGTTGCATTCAAAATCAATAAAAATCATTTTTAAAATAGCAAAATGATTTCAAATTTATTTTCTCCTAATTTTCCATTGAAGGGAATCATTTTACCCTTATTTCCATTTATTTATTTTTAGGATAAAAATAATTTGAATTAAAACTAAATAACTCCCAAAAGGATTTGAAATTTGGAAATTCAAATAACTTCAAAGTGACTTCAAATTATTCCTTTGAAACTTCCAACTCTCTTTCTTCAAATATGAAGAATTCATTTTATGAACTCATTGAGTTGCTTAAAGTTTCTAAATTTGAAATATTTCAAATGGAATTCAGATCATTTTCAAACCCCTTTTCATTTCTTTAAATGGAAGAAGTCATATTATCTTCACTCTAGGGTTTTGTGATGAAATGAATTTGAATTCTTGGAGATCAAAATGCAAGATGAAAGTTTTGGGAAAGTCCTTTTATTCCCTCTCATTCGACTTTCAAAAAGTTTCAGTTTCCACTCAGTTTCACACAATCAATCACACAAAAATCAAACAAACAATCACAATTATTTATTTAATAT